>NC_082730.1:7248382-7548382 GCF_030144855.1 Hypanus sabinus
AGTGAGAGGTTGGACAAAGCTGGGTTGCTTTCTCTGGAGCGCCAGAGGCTGTGTGGAGATCTGTAAGGTTATGAGAGACATAGCGTAGACAGGGAGTATCTGTTTGCTGGATTTGAAATATCAAAGACCAGTGGACATGTATTCAAGGTAGAACACTCCAGGGGTAAGTTAAAAGGAGATGTGAGGGGCAAGTTTTATTTTTACACATAAAGTGGTGGATGCCTGGGTGGTGGTAAAATCAAATACAATTAGCAAACAGGAGGAAATCTGCAGATGCTGGAAATTCAAACAACACACACAAAATGCTGGTGGAACACAGCAGGCCAGGCAGCATCTATGGGGAGAACGACAATCAACATCAAGCCATGGGAGCAGGTGGTGAATGGTTGAGTGAACGGAAAATCCTACAGAAGGTAGTGGATTCAGCCCAGTACATCACAGGTAAAGCCCTCCCAACCACTGAGCACATTTACATAAAACAAGGTTGTAGAAAAGCAGCATCCATCATCAGAGATCCTCACCACCCAGGCCATACTCGTTTCTCACTGCTGCCATCAGTAAAAGGTACAACAGTCAGGACGAAGGGTCTCGGCCCGAAACGTCGATAGTACTTCTCCCGATAGATGCTGCCTGGCTTGCTGTGTTCCACCAGCATTTTGTGTGTGTTGTTCAAATACAATTATGGACTTTGAATAGACGTTGAGATTGGCGCGTGGATATAAGGAAAATGGAAGGTATGGACATTGTGTAGGGAGAAGGGATTAGTTTAGTTGGCCGTTTGATTACTAATTTAATCGGTTCGTCACAACATTGTACAAGTGGCTGCGCACTCCCGAACCCCCAGGCTCCAGGTGCGCCCCCCACAACACCACACACAACGCTGGAGGAACTCAGCAGGCCAGGACTGCTGAAGCGTAATGTCGCCTGTACTCCACAAATGCCGTCTGTTACTCGGATTTCCAGTGATTGAATTTGCCCCTATCCACTGTGCTGGGAGAAGGGAGGCGGGATCTCCATGGCACCGGGGCCAAGGTCGAGCGGTCTCCGCGAAGGCCTTGGCCATTTCCAACGCGCCCCTGCGCTTGCCCACCCGGGTCCGGCCCGACCACCGGCCGCCACGGCGGAACTCACCGGCGCCGCCGCTCCAGCAGAGACCGCAGGCCGCGCGGGGCCTTGTGGGAGGCGCGACTTCCGCTTCCGCTTCCCGAGGCCACGGCTGGTGCGGGGCGGTGAGTGAGAGCGGCTCAGGGAGGGGTCAGGAACGGGAATCAAGCACGAGGGAGGGTATTCAGCGCAGGGGGGTGGGGTCGGGGCATTTTCCTTCTGGTTTGTGAATGGGCTTGCAGTAGTGAATGCACCGCCTCAGAATAGGATGCTCCCTTATAACAGAGATGGGGAATTTCTTTAGTCAGAAGGATGGTGAATCACTGACACAAACGGCAGTGGAGGCCAAGTCATTGGGTATATTTAAAACAGACGTCGATAAATTCTTGATTAAGTTGTCAAAGATTACAGAGAGAAAGCACAAGGATGGAGTTGAGGGGGATGTTAAATCAGCCATGATAGAATGCTGGAGCAGAGTCAATGGGCTGAATGACCCAATTTTGTTCCTATCTCATATGGTTTTATCTGCAGTATTTCTTACAGAAGTCTTGATACTTGTTAACACATACAAACAAGCTAGATGAACTCAACAGGTCGGGCAGCATCCGTTGAAAAGAGCAGTCAATGTTTTGGGCCGAGACCCTTCATCAGGACTGAAGAAGGACGGGGCAGGGGCCCCAAAAAGAAGGTGGGGGGAGGGTGGAAAAACAATCAGAGGAAAAATCAAGGGGTGGGGGGGAAGCAGGGAGGGGAAAGGCAGGAGAGGTGAAGAAGAAATCTAAGGGGAAAGCACTATGGGTAGTAGAAGAAGTCAGAATCATGAGTGAGCTGATAGGCAGCTAGAAGAGGAGACAGAGTGAAAATGGGATGGGGGAAGGGAGAGGGAGGGAATTACTGGAAGTTGGAGAATTGGATGTTCATACCAAGGGGCTGGAGACTACCCAGACAGCAAATGAGGTGTCGACTACATTGGTGCTGCTTCCTGCACCATTGCTATTCCCTATTCCCAGTTCCTCTGTCTCCGCCGCATCTGTTCCCAGGATGAGGCTTTCCGTTCCAGGACATCCCAAATGTCTTCTTTCCTTAAGAATCGTGGGTTCCCTTCTGCTGTCATCAATGATGCCCTCACCCACATCTCCTCCATTTCCCACACTTCAGCCCTCACCCCATCCTCCCGTCACCACAACAGGGACCGTGTTCCCCTTGTCCTCACCTACCACCCCGCCAGCCTCTGGATCCAGCATATTATCCTCTGCAACTTCCGGCACCTTCAACAGGACCCCACCACTAAGGATATTTTTCATCCTCTACCCCTCTCTGCTTTTTGCAGGGATCGTTCCCTCCGCGACTGCCTGGTCCACACGTCCCTCCCCACAGATCTCCCACCTGGTACTTAACCCTGTAAGCGCAAATGCTACACCTGTCCCTACACCTCCTCTCTTACCACCATTCAGAGCCCCAAACTGTCCTTCCACGTGAGACAACACTTGTGAGTCTATTGGGGTAATCTATTGCATCCGGTGCGGCGGCCTCTACATTGGCGAAACCCGATGCAGATTGGGGGACTGCTTCATCAAGCACCTCCGCAACAACAGACAGGATCTCTCAGTTGCCACCCACTTCAACTCTGCTTCACATTCCCATTTGGATATGTTCATACATGGCCTCCTCTACTGCCATGATGAGGCCAAACTCAGGTTGGAGGAGCAACACCTCATATACCGTCTGAGTAGTCTCCAGCCCCTTGGTATGAACATCCAATTCTCCAACTTCCGATAATTCCCTTCCTCTCCCTTCCCCCCATCCCACTTTCACTTTGTCTCCTCTTCTAGCTGCCTATCACCTCTCTTGCCTATCTCCTCCCTGTTTCCCCTCCCCACCCCTTGATCTTTCCTGTCATTGGTTTTCCACCCTCCCCCCCCCCCCACCTTCTTTATGGGGCCCCTGCTCCCTCCTTCTTCAGTCCTGACAAAGGGCCTCGGCCCGATACGTTGACTGCTCATTTCAACGGATGCTGCCCGACCTGCTGAGTTCCTCCAGCTTGTCTGTATGCGTTGATTTGACCACAGCATCTGCAGTGTACTTTGTGTTTGATACTTGTTATGTTGCAGAAGGTGCAGGGTGTTGCTTAAAGTGTAAAGGTTTACAACTATTTATAAAAGTCATTGCATAAGATTTAATTAATGTACTGAAAGATTACTGATCACTGGGTTTCAAAGAGTCCAAACTTTAATGACAAAACTTGAAGAGGTTGGTAAACGTTGACAATGTCTGATTTTGGAAACACAAGAGACAGTTGCTTGGATCTGGAGCAATAACAAAATGCTGGAGGAACTCAGCAGGCCGAAATCCAGCAGCTCATCAAGCTCATCCCCACATTTAGTTGTAAATTTTAGTTATTCTTTAAAATTGTAACATGCCGTAGGGTTTCATTGCTGTGTAACATGCTTTAAGATTTCACTAATAATGTAATGGTTTCTCTGCAGCAGCAATATTCGGGTTATGACTAGAGATTACGGGGTTTGGAATGCTGTTGTTCTTTGTTGTGAGCTGGAAGAGAGATTTTCGCAGTCTTTTTGCTGAGGAGAGAAGACACGAATGGAGAGAGTTGGTAGACTGCTGGGCAGGGTGGAGTTGGAGTGAGGGTCCAAAGGAAAGTGATGATCGGAGGAGGTCGATGGTGGACAATCAACTTATCTGTGAGCTCCAACATTGTGCAATAAGATTGTTTCATAAGATTGGGCCCTTTTTTTTGTTTTCTTTACTAAACATATAGTCAAAGTAAGAATTATAAAGGTTAATCGTTTAATCGCATATTGTGTATTGTTTGTTATTTCGTGGTACGGATTTGTAACGGGACACATTGTGCAACATCCTTTCAAACAAGATTTCTTAAGTTTAGCTGGGCCGGGAGCTATCACCCCCTATGTTTAGCTGCTAGCTAAAGCGAGAGTTGGAAAAGCATAGCAAATTCTTCATGACTATCTGATTCCAATTTTGAATTTGCCAAGCATCCTTCAGTTGGGCAATTGCAGGTGAACATGTTGATTCCGTCTACACACGTCGTTCCTGGTGGGCATGCGGGCGTTAAGTCACACTCATTGATATCTGGAACAATAACAACGTTAAAAGTAAGTTTAAACTTCAAAGAAAATTTATTATCAAGGCACATATATGTCATGATACAATTGCCTTGAGCTTAATTTTCTTGCTGGCATTCACAGTGAATACAAAGAAACACAATGGAATCAATGAAAATCTGCCCTCGACAAAGACAGTAAACAACCAATGTGCAAAAGACAACAAATTGTACTAATACATAAAAAGAAACAATAATAAATAAACAATAAACATCAAGAACACAAGTTGTAGAGTCCTTAAAAGTTAGTCCATAGGTTATGGAATCATTTCAGTATTTGGTGGAGTGAAGTTATCCCCTTTAGTTCAAGAGCCTGATGACTGTAGGATAACAACTGTTCCTGAACTTTTCATATGTGACTTGAGGCTCTTGTATCTCCTTCCTGATGGCTGCAGTGAGAAGAGAACATGGACTGGATGGTGGGGGTCCTTAATAATGGGTGCTGCTTTCCTGTGCCAGTGGCCATGTAAGTATGCTCAATAGTGGAGGGCCTATGACAGACTGGCCTGTATTATCTGTTACGTTTGGTTAGGTTTCTCTGTTCAAGAGCATCGTTATACCCATACCAGGCCATGGTGAAGCCAGTCAGTATACTCTCCGCCACACATCTGTAGAAGTTTGTCAAAGTTTTAGATGGCATGCTGAATCTTCACAGACTTGTAAGAAAGCAGAGCACAGCAAGGTGTACAATTTGAATGCTAGCAGCATTGCAAGTCACTATTAAACCTGAATCCCAGGGAAGTGTGCCGCAACGTTCCTACTGCCTGTGCTGATGAGCGGTGGGGAGAAAGCACCGAGCAGTCAGCAGTAGAAAGGATGAACAACTTCCAGGATCCTATACATTGATGCATTCACAAAGAAGACACACAGCTGCTCTGCATCCTGATTATTACGAGATTTGTTATGCCACCAAAGACTCTAGAACTCTGCTATAGATGGTCCCAAGTCCGACTGGAAGAGCGAGGGTTAAGACATTGGCTAAAGAACTGCCAACAAAAGCTCCAAGGGTCTCATTGTTGGGGGAAGAAAGATCTTCAGAGATCTTGGGGACATCTTGATAAACTGGTCCAGGGCAGAGGCCTCTGGCACGTTGATGTCAGTGGCCTGTGCCCCAGTAGAGTGGTGGGCCCTACTCTAGCTAAAAGACTCTAGCATGATCTGTACATGTACGATAGAGAGCATTCTGACTGGGTGCGTCACAACCTGATATAGAGGCTCCAATGCACAGGATGGTAAGAGGCCACAGATGCTTGTAGATTCAGCCAGTTCCATCATGACTACAACCCTCCCCTCCATTGAGGACATGTTCAAGGGGCAGTACAGCAAGAAGGTGACATCCATCATTAAGGATGGACGCGCCCTCATTACCACACGAGTCTGAAGACCCACACTCAATTCCAGAACAGCTTCTTCCCCTCTACCGCCAGATTTCTGAATGGTCCATGAACCAATAGGTTACACATGCACAGCGAGGATGACAACAGAGTGGTGTGATTAAACATTTTTACTGAGTCACATTAGTAGCATTACGCGCTGGGCAATTAACACTTCATGAGCTATGCTCCTGTCCTGCCTGCCATGAGCACTTAAAAGCCCGCATCCAAAAGTGAGTACCTTCTGCACGTTGGAGGACCAGCCATTGTAGCACCACAGTCTTGCAATCGATCTCATATGGTAACCATGAACACTACCTTACTATTCCTTTTTAAGTTTATTTACGAATAATTAATTAAGTTTGTAATCTGTAGCAAATTTATGTCTTTGTACTGCTTCTGCAAAACAGCAAATTTCATGGCATACAAGACTGATTATGAACAAAACGAATGAATTTGCTTTAAAGTTGTAAATCATCGCCCTGTTACCAAAACCCACAGTCAATAAATTGTCGCACATGAGAGCAAACAAGGATGGAAGTTTCAAACTGGAGTGGTGAAGTCAGTGTACATGGGTTTGCAGGTTTAGTGAATGAGAATTAGTCACAGATTCAGAAAGGTGGGCACATTCAGCTCACCATAGTGAGCCACCCAGAAACTACCTGTAGTCATCCCACTTCCCAGCACTCAGCCACGGTCTTATATCATCATAAGATATTGGAGCAGAGAAGGCCATTCAGCCCATTAGGTCTCGTGCCCAACTTAATCATGCCTGATATTTTGTTTGATGTGCCATTCTCTCACTTACTGTCCATAGTCCTTGACCACCCCCCCAACAATCAAGAAGCTATCAATCTCTGCTTTAAGTACACGCAATGACTAGGCCTCTACAGCAATTAGGCAACAAATTCCAAAGATTCTTCCTCCTCTAGCTGAAGAAATTCCTCCTCATCTCAGTTCTAAAGAGGCACCTCTTTATTCATATGCTTGGATCCTACATGCTCCAACTAATGGAAACATCCTCTCCATGTCAACTTAATCCAGACCTTTCAGCTTCAATGAGATTGCCTCCCATCCTTCTGACCTCTGTTGAGTACAAGTGAGAGCCATCAAATGTCACTGATATGTAAAACCTTTCATTCTTGTAAACCTCCTTCAGGGCCATCACGTGTTTCCTTAGATACGGGGCCCAACATTCCTCATATTTCACAAAGACCTGGCAATTCAGGTCCTCATCCAGAGAATTCTTGGATGTTCTGAGTCCCTGCCTCTTCCACCCCATTATTCACAGCGATTCAAATTGTAACACCTGTCTGATCAGATGGTCTCAACATTCAGAGAATAGGAAGGAGGAAGCAAAGTGGTAGAATGCCCCCAAAGACTTAAGTGAAGTTTATCATGTCAGGTGATCAGCAGTTGTCAGTTCAGATGTGACCAGCCCCTTGTAATGTGAAGGGTTAGTTTACTTGTCACTCAGAAGCTGCTTCTGTCGTGCTGGTCGTCAGTTGACCAATTCAAAGGATGCAGTAGTGCTTTCCCATTGGTTGCCTTGTGTGGCATGATGCCAATGTCCAGTTCTGGACACCTCAGGGGTATAAGAATAGTACATGCTAGAGATTGGCTGTCTGTCCTTGTCTCCAGGGGCTCACCTTCACACTGAGGTCATGTCCAGTGCTGAAGAACCACTGGGAAAGTATGCTGCAGATACAGGAGGACCCACATGCATACTTGGCTAAGTATCTGTCGAATGTTTATTTGTTCAACTTGGGGAGAATTAATGAAGTACCAGTTGAGTTTTAAGTGTTATGGAATGGTTAGTGTCATACTTTACATAACTTATGGCGACTTAGATGTCTGAATGATTGTCCTGATGAAGGGTCTTGGTTTGAAACGTTGACTGTTTACTCACTTACATAGACGCTGCCTGGCCTGCTGAGTTCCTGCAGCATTTTGTGTGTGTTGGTTGAATGTTTTACTGTTTGTAAATAAGTGGCTAACCTGCTTATTCTTGCTGCGCAGGTTGGCTCCGTAGTTAAGAAGACTTCGGCTGTCATCAATCGTGGAATTGAGTTTAGGGGCCGAGAGGTAATGTTGCAGCTATATAGGACCCTGGTCAGACCCCACTTGGAGTACTGTGCTCAATTATGGTCACCTCACTACAGGAAGGATGTGGAAACTATAGAAAGGGTGCAGAGGAGATTTACAAGGATGTTGCCTGGATTGGGAAGCATGCCTTATGAGAATACATTGAGTGAACTCAGCCTTTTCTCCTTGGAGCGACGGAGGATGAGAGGTGACCTAATAGAGGTATATAAGATGATGAGAGGCATTGATTGTGTAGATAGGCAGAGGCTTTTTCCCAGGGTTGAAATGGCTAGCACAAAAGGGCACAGTTTTATGGTGCTTGGAAGTAGGTAAAGAGGAGATGTCGGGAGTAAGTTTTGTTACGCAGAGAGTGGTGAGTGACTGGAGTGGGCTGACGGTGACAGTGGTGGAGTTGGATATGATAGGGTTTATTAAGAGACTCCTGGATAGGTACATGGACCTTAGAAAAATAGAGGGCTATGGGTAACCCTAGGTAATTTCTAAGGTAAGGACATGTTTGGCACAGCTTTGTGGGCCCAAGGGCCTGTATTGTGCTGTAGATTTTCTGTTTCTATTAATATCTTCTGTCTCACTTACCAAACCCGTGAACCTGCTTTACCATAATATCTTTCTTATTCTTTTTATTCTTTCTTACTTCTCTTCTAATATTTGTATATCTGTGCATTTGTAATGCTATTGTGACACTGTAATTTCAATTGGGATCAATAAAGTATCTATCTATCTCTCACTTATCCTTCCTTTCCAAATTCCTGCTCCCCCATCTCTGATGTTTACACAATCTAGTTCCGTTAGCTGTTAACAAAGGGACCCTGTGCCAAGAACTTATGAGTTCAACCCCATTGTTGCCATCTCTGAGCCAAGACCCTACTCTACAGCAAGCAGTACCAGAGTAGAGTCATTGCATTTCACAGCAGAGATACAGGCCCTTTGGCCCAACTCTGCCATGCTAACCATGGTGCCCATTGTTTGGCCCATACACTTCTAAAACATTCCTGTCCCTCTACCTGTCCAACTGTCTTCTAGACATACACTAAATCCATGCAAGACAGGGTATTTGAGCCCCCATGTTACTCTCAGATACCATAACCCATCATAGTATGGGTTGATCAAGATATTACTGCTTCCTAATGACTACCGTCAGAATTCATCGCTTGAGAATGGAAGTTCTCTTACCTGTTTCACAGAAGGTTCCATTGAATCCTCCGAGACATTTACATTGTGCTCCTATGGCGGTGTTCCGACAGGTCCCATTATTTTGACAGGTTATTGAATTACAGCTCCGCCTGGCTGGAAATCGGAAATTAAATTAAAGGGTTTTATTTCTGCATGGCAGCAAGGGGAGCAAATTAAGCCCCGTATCAAGGGAATCCGAGTGGATTGAATCTTTATCCTGGTCTTTACAATTCTAATTAAAAGTCCATTACTTCAATATACAATCTATACAAATCCCAAAACAACACTGAAACTACATGTAAGTATATGTTCTGAATAAAGTTGGTCCTTGATTCTTTAGCCAGAGGGTGGAGAATCTGTGGAGTTAATTTCCACAGACAGCTGTGGGGGCCAAGTCATTTGATTATATTTAAAGTGGAGGTTACTAGGTTCTTGATTAGTCAGGGCATCAAAGTTTGCAGGGAGAAGGCAGGTGAAAGGGGTTGAGAGGGATAGTAAATCAGCCATGAGCAGACTCAATGGACTGAATGGCCTAATTCCACTCTTATGTCTTATGGTTTTATACTTTAATTTTTACCCACACATTCCATTTTGAAACTTGTTTGTTAAGATAATTACAATGCATGCCATTGTCAGGCATTAGACCACAGATCATGGAAGAACAGAGCACAGGAACCAGCCCTATAACAGCTCCGGCCAGCGAAGTTCAGAGTTCAATTCTGACACTCTCTGTAAGAAGATTGTACGTCCTTCCTATGTGTGCATGGGTTTCCACCAGGCCCTCTGTTTCCCTCCCACAGGACAATTTAGTAGATTACCAGGTTCATTGTAAATTGTCCTGGGATTAGGCCTGGGTTAAATCTGGAACGTCCTGTTCTGTGTTATATTCCTTGGAATGTAGGAGAATGAGGGAGGTTTGATAGAAGTATATAAAATTAAAAGGGGTATAGATAAGGTAAATGCAAGCAGGCTATTTCCACTAAGGTTGTGTGGAACTACAACCAGAGGTCATGGGTTGAAAGATGAAAATTTTAAGGGGAACATGAAGGGAAACTTACCACACAGAGGTTTGTGAGAGTCTGGAAGGAACTGCCGGCAGAAGTGGTGCATGCGATCTTGATTTCAATCTTGTAAGAGAAGTTTGGATAGCTACATGGATGGCAGGGTTATGGAGGGCTACGGTCCCGGTACAGGTCAAAGGGAGTAGGCAGTCTGAATGGTCCAGCACAGTCTGGATAGGCCAAAGAGCCTGTTTCTGTGCTGTACTTTTCTATTACTTGATAAATAAATAAATTGTGGTGACTTTCCACTTCCCTTTTGATGCAGGGTCTCGATCCAGAATATCGACTCACACCTTCTGCCAACATAGATGCTGCTTGACTCACTGAGTCCTCCCAGCATTCCGTATAACATGATGTTTATTTCCCTTGACAATCTTTAGTCCTTCTTTCCATTTAAATCAGAACATGAAGGGAAAGTTGTTTCACTGGTGGCTGGAACTTACATTCTTTAAAGTGAAAGTCCCAGCGGTTTTATGAGAATGATAAAATGGAGAACCACATACCTGTGTAGAGTTTCCAGAAGGATTCCTTAAAGAAAAGAGAAATACATTAATAACAATTGGCCTTGGTTCAATATCTGGTGAGGACAATATTGGTGGCTTGGTATCAGACGTCAGTGAAAGGGAACAGAAGCAGACAGTGCTGAAAATACTCAGCAGAATCTTTGGAAGAAGGAACGAGGTCAACATTATACTCAGATCACCAGACCAGCTTCATAAGACAAATGAAACCCCCTCACCGTAGCTCAGTAGTGAGAAGGCCACCTTTTATAAACGTATATGTATAGAGCCAGTATGATTTGGGGTTCAATCAAACAAGAATGTTGGGAATTACCATTAAAGGAACCTCAATTTGAGCGAATGCTGTTTAATTACTGATCATGCACAGTTATTGGCTGCCAAGAAATCACAGATCGTACACCTGAATAAATTATAAACTAAGAATATTTACAAATTTCAGCTTTATCAACAGTTGGTAGGAAAAAGAAAAGGAAAAACAAGAGCCATTACAATTAAACCAGTATAAATGTGCACATAAACAATGGAGCTCGTTTCTGTGGTGGTTGGGTATACCGCTTTACTCATGGTGCAGAATTCTCATCACCATTCACAGGGAGAACTTCCCTTCTTGAACATCTTCGCCTCCTGAAGCTCTCCTTGCATTAGGGTTTTCCCTTCAGATACAAAGCACCAGGTGTCTTCCTTGATCCTCTCCCCTCCACATCTCCCGCTTAAAGACCACGAACCCGACCACTGTCTGTCAGAAGTCTCTATCCTTCCAGATCTCTCTAGAACCTTCTCTCCATACCACCATCCTGATTGGCTGACACAACATTCCTAAGCTGAACAACTTCATTCATTGTCCACTCAAGGAATTCAAAGGGTCAGGATAATAAGACCATAAGACAGAGGAGCAGAATTAGGCCATTTGGCCTATAATGGTGGTATGGAGATTATCTTCAGCTGAAACTAAAACACTCTCACCAAAGATAACACACTGCTTTTACAGAAAACTGCTAAAATCAAATACTTCACAGCATGGCAGTAGAAATCCTAACCAGGGCATTACAGGTGCTTTGCGCTGTGTATGACTGTTGGTACAATGTTTTACACCTTGGCCCTGGAGTAACACTGTCTCGTATGGCTGAATTAATGCGTATTCTTGTATGGTTGAATTGAAATTGATTTCGATTGAAGACATAGGAACAGAATTAGGCCATTTGGCCCAAGCCTCCTTTCAGCCTTTGCAGCTCCAGGGAAAGCAACCAAATTTGTCCAGCCTCTCCTCATTGCGCTTGCCCTCTAATCCAAGCTGCATTCTGGTGAACCTCTTCTGTGTTCCTTCTAAGGCTTTAACATCTTTCCTGTAATGAGGTGCTCATGGATGAACAGAATACGCCAGATGTGGCCTCACTACGGTTTCATAAAGCCACAACATTACATTCTGACTCTTGAACTGAATGACTTGATCAATAAAGGCAAGCACACCATATGTCTTCTTAACCTCCCTATCAAACCGTGCAGTCACTTTCAGAGAGTTATGAACTTGGACCCCACAATCCACCTGGCACTTCCTGTTTTTATTTCAGATTTCTGGCACCTTCAGCTTTTAACAGATTGCCATTTCTGTGCCCAGAAGACAGAGGAGCCAAGTTAGGCCATTCAGCCCATTGAGTCTGTTCCAACATTCATTATGACTGATTTATTATCCCTCTCAACCCCATTCTCCTGCCTTCCCCCGTAACCTTTGACGTCTTGACAAATCAAGAACTTATAAATCTCCACTTGGAATATGTCCAATGACTGGGCCTCCACAGCTTCCTGTGGTGATGAATTCCAGAGATTCACCACCCTCTGGCTAAAGAAGTTCCTCCTCATCGCTTCTTTATAGGAATGGCCTTGTATCCTGATGCTGTGCTCTTTGGTCCTAATGATGAGGCTGCAACATGGAGGTGGTTTATATTGTCCACTATAAGATGTGACTGACATTGGTGAGCCAAGTGAGGTCACTGAAGACACTGGGTAGTGGAAGACATGGCAATGTTGTTCCTCAGTCGTGGTTTTAGTTAGCTTTCTTCTCTTGAGTCCCCTTCGTCTTGTGTCCACCCATCAAAGAGATGGGTCCTACCACCAGTAAGGCAAAGTGGCATTTGAGGTGAGATGAACTATGTCATTCTCCAGCAGTGAACAGACTGAACATACACTGCATGGGTTGCCTCATAGTCTCGGGTATATAACATCAAAGGATATGGGAAGAAGGCAGGAGAATGGGGTTGAGAGGGATAACAAATTAGCCATGATTCATGGAACAGACCTGATGGGCCAAATGGCCTAATTCTGCTTCTCTGTGTTATGGTCTTATTCTCCTGACCCTTTGAATTCCTTGAGTGAACAATGAATGAGACAACAGTCTGGAGGGTGCAAAACATCATCATCATTATGTGACATGTTGTATAAGAGGATTTCCATTGCCTTCTTCTGGGCAGTGTCTTTACAAGACGGGTGACCCCAGCCATTATTGATAGGCTTGTCTGCCTGGTGTCAGTGGTCACATAACCAGGACTTGTGATCTGCACCAGCTGCTCATACAACCATCCACTACCTGCACCCATGGCTTCACATGCTAAGCAGATGCTACACCTTCCCCAAGGGTGACCTACAGGTGAGGGAAAGGAAGGAGCACCTTACACCTCCTTTGGTAGAAATGTATCCCCACTTCACCATCCAAGGGGTGAGGAAAGCAAGGGCTAAATTGGAATTGGACCTGCAAAATTTGTCCTTACCGTTTTGGAACCATCTTCAAAAATCTCTCGGGCTTCTTCCTTTGAGCATGTTTCTTCCACACACTCTCGCTCCAGATTCCCTTCTTTAAGCTCTTCTGGAAAACTGTTTGCCCTGCGGATTCGAGACAGGAGCTGCAGAGCTGAAGGTTTCTGTAGAAAGACTCAATAACACATCCACAGTATTAAACATCCAGCGCCTGTCTGCTGACGGAACTGTGTCATGATGTCAGACTACTACCTCTGAAATGCTTTGGTGTGCACTTGCAATGAGATCGGATTTGTATAAAAGCAGAAATGTTCTTCTGTTTAACTTTAAAAACCTACACCACATCCCCACCAACAGAGGTGGAAATGGTAAACACAAAGTGTGCTGCAGATGCTGTGGTCAAATCAAGACATACAAAAATGCTGGATGAATTCAGCAGGTCGGGCAGCATCCGTTGACTGCTCCTTTCAATGGATGCTGTCCGACCTGCTGAGTTCGTCCAGCTTTTTTGTAAGAGGTGGAAATGGCTAAGGCCAGTCAACAGGGCTCTGGTGAAGCTGTATAGATCAAACCCTGTTCAGTAGATACAATCGATTACAGAAACATTGATGAACTCCAACCATAACATTGACTTTGGACAATGGGGACAGGAGGTCATCGATGGTCCTTGTCCCACTGGGAGCTAGGGGCCCAAGAAGAAGAAGATGTTAAAAGCCAACACTGTTGTTGCCTGTGATGAAACTACGTTGTCAAATGTCACACTACATTCAGAGTGGTCTCTCCAGATATGAAGAGGTGAACTGAAGTAACAGAAACTGTAAATATTATTCTGACAACAGCCTTAATAGGATAAGCAAATAAGATGATGAAACCAGTTGCTAGTTACTTATTCACCATTGGTTCATAAACAGAGTTTAAAATGAAAAACAATCTCTGTAACCACATCCTCACGACGATCGCAAGCTCATTCTACTCAGTAAAAAGCAACAGAAATTTCTCATGTTAACTTTTTTGATACATTGTACGGGGAAACAACTTCCCATTATACAGGATTCCTTATAATCAGAGATTAAGCAGTCTTTCCACATCTCCCTGGAATCCACTAGCTGGGAACAAAATCACTGGGAATTCTTACACAAAATCTGTTTCCTCAATTCCTTGCTTTGCTTAATACAACTAATTTCAAAGTCTACTTGTACTAATTTGTTCATCTTAGGGAATACATTGGTTGTTGTGTTTCTCAGTCTCACCCTGGCATTGGGAGATGGTGAAAGGAAAAGACACAGTGTCTAACAGTGCAGCAAGGTGAATCACCTGCACGGTTCCCCCTAAGCTACGCAGATGCACAGCCACGCTGTAACTGAAATGCTCCCGTGCACATAGATTATGTTACCAAGCAGCAGGAATGAAAACTGATGAGAAAAAGTTAACAAAACATTCAAGATTTTCTTTGATGTACTGAATTTCATCAACCCTCCGATTAATAAATAAAATCAAAAGTATGTGATGTTTCAATTTTCAATCTAAATATTTATACTATGCATATTACAAATAAAAACATTTAAAGTGCTATGTAGTTTTCAGGCCATGTAAAAATTTCCTGCTTAGAGCAATGTTTGGTCCGTTCAGCTTTAAAGCTTAGAGGAAACTTTGATCACCTGTCAGGGACGAAGAGAGCACACAAGTCTCAAGCTATTATCTGACAATTCCTGTCAACAACCTTCGCCTGAAGTCACCACCGTGGGAGGAACAGCGTCAGCTGGAGGAGATGTACAGACGAGAGGAACGGGTTGCACTGAGGGTTCATTGATGCTTACCGTCATTCGTGTGACAGCCAGTGAGAAGCAACAAGATGATCCCGTAACTGAGGACGAGCTTCATCTTGCTTTGTCACCGTCCGATCCGACCAATTGGAGAGACACGACGGGGGATTTTGCAAATGGATCTATCTCACTCAAATCACAGATACACTCTTTATATAATCAGTTCTTTTTCTTTGTTTTGCAAATATTTCTGTTAATAAATAACCAACAATTTTGAAAGACTCACAGGAGTACATTGACTTCTGGAAATAAATTCTGGTAATGTTGACAGCAGAAAAGTGGAACACCTTTCTTCTCAGTCTGTTCATACATTGAAACTGCATTGGAACAGAGAAAATTCCTGGTTGTAATAGTGTATTAGTTATGTTAAATCATACAAATATCTTGATTAATGCGTGAAAGCTGTTCAAATCCTCTCAATGTTTATCCAAGTGTAAAAGTTATGCTGACCGTGAGACTCCCCACTGCTCGGGTGTTCTGATCTTTGACGTGAATTGGTGTTCTAAGCAATTTCAATGTACAGAACAATTACAGTTAATTTCCATCAAACATTCAGTTCTTGAACCAACTGGCAAAAACCTGGTCACTATGGTTTGTTAACACAATGACCACTATGATCATTTTGCACTATAATAAACATTTTCTGGTCTAATTCTTCTGTCTTGTAAAAATTTTGTGTTACTTAAAGATATAGAGCTTAATTTTATTTGTCACATGTATGTCAGAATATTGAAACATACAGTTAAAAGCATTGTCTGCGTCAACATCCAACACAGTCCGAGGATGGGCAGGGGGCAGCCTGCTGGTATCACCATGCTTCTGACATTAACATAGCTTGATCACAACTCACTAATCCTAAACCGTGCATCAGGGAGAGGGTCAGGCGGCGAGTGGCACCCTCCCTTGTGCCACTCATGACTTGACCCTCTCCCTGTGCCATTCACCGCCATAATGGAGTTGTGAGTGAGTGGCACAGGGAGGGGGTTAGGTGGCGAATGGCACAGGGAGGGGGTCAGGCAGTGAGCGGCACAGGGAGAGGGTCTTGCAGTGAGAGTTGCACAAAGGGGGTCAGGTGCTGAGTGCAGGGAAGGGGTCAAGTGGCAAAAGGTGAGGATCGAAATTTGAGCAGCAAGCAGCATGGGGTCAGGAAGAGGGGCAAGCGATGATACCAGCACCTGATGCAAAACCTTGTGTGGGATTGGCTTGTTTGCCAGATGAAAGCCGCTTCTGCCATGACGGTGTTTGATTGGCCCATTTAAAATCTGCAGCAGCTCTTTCCCATTGGTTGCCTTGTGCATCACAGCTCTGGTGCCCAGTTTCAGACACCCCAGGTGTAAAGACTAGCACGTGCTGGAGGTTTGCTCTCTTTCCTTTGTCCCCAGGGCACGCCTCACAGAACCAGTGGGAAGGGTTGTTCCTCGCACTCTTTGAGCTCAGTGTTTGTTTGTGGAATATTTTGTAGTTTGTGTAACTTGGAGGAACTTAAATATTCGGTCAATACCTTTACTGTTTATAAATAAATGCTTAATATGCTTATTTGTAGTTGGGGATTTCTGCCTCACGCACCAATCCCAGGAACTTGCTTGCACGTTAAATATGGTGCTGCGAGCAGGGCATGTTGATTGGGGCAGAAAACACATTTCTTCAGGATGTTGCTTAAGACAGAGGACCCGCACCCACACCCCCGCCCCCCCTGCGGAGAGGCAATGCCGAGTCCCAGGGCAGAGCAGTAACAGTGAGAACTTTGGAAGTCTCGTCAAACTACTATGGGTTATGGGATGCCAGTACATTGGTACGGTGAATAGATTAATTGGGGTTGAAACTGGACACCACGTCATGCCCATGCTGAAAATACTGGGTTTTCCAAGGTGAAAGGGTAGACAGAGGGATGCTTTCTGGCTGTTTGCAGACATTGTAAGGCACCAGCACAAGAAAATCACAGATCTTTAGAATGAGGTATAAGAGCTAAATCGACACTGTTCCATTATGGGAGAAGACCTGCGGTTGGCCCAGACCCAGGCTGCAAAGTTAAAAGATAAGAATACAGACATAGCTTGTTGGCTAATGAAGGTCCAGCAATGTGAGATCGTCTGGATGGTGAAATTGAAGACGAGAGGGTAGAGTGGACTCATAGGACTATTCCTCAAAATGATCCCTCTATTCTCTGCATAGCCAAAATGGTATGGGCCAGGACAGTGATCACATGGGCATATACCTGCCATGGGGGGCATCGGCCCACGGTCTCTTCTTCGCAGGAGGGTTAGGAGGATCAGGAATGTGTGGGAGATGGTACAATGAGCCTCTTCGAGACAACAGAGATCTGGGAGTTATCCACGAAGAATCAGGTGAGATTAAGGGATAGGTACAGACAGATGCCTCGAGAGTCTTTGACTGCGAGGTTGTTGAGGATATGGGATTGTTGAGGGGTACCAGAATGAGCCTATCTAATAGAGAGATGGGTTCTTTAGTGAGCCTATCATCCCAGCACAAGATCAATTACACGCTGAGAATGCTGATTGCTTCCTCTAAGTTTATACATCATTATGGGATTGGGTGGAAGCGGCACTTCAGATTTAGGGACCCTTCTCTCTTTTGAATGGGATTTAAAACCCCCAGTGGAACTGAGCACTAAGGCCGTTTGCCAGTGAGCTCTTAATACAGATTTATACAGTGGTAACGATAGCCGGCCAGAGGATGTTGAATTAACCATGATACGCCATCTGGTTATGATAATGACTTCCCAGACAAAAGGAGGAGTTCTTTCTTTAATATGACCAGCAGTGGATCACTCTGTAAGCACAGCGATTCAATTGTTGCCAGGTTTGGAGTAGTTAGAAGAGGGATTGAGTAACCAGGTATGGAGGTTGGGTAAGTGGACAGTGAGTGCAGGGCCCTCCATGACCCATAAGGAAATGCTTTTGCTGTTGCTTAAAGCTGGTTCTCAACCCCTCCTCTGTGCAATGTACTGCCAAGGAAAGTGAGAAAAGGAGGCAACTAACAGGGAAGGGGCATTCTTCATGCCCTTTTCTGATAAGGGCTCCCTTTATCCTCTGCTGGATTCCTTGCATTCCGTTCCGAATTCGCTATATCCCGCGCTGGAGGATATACAAAGGCTATGACTGACCTCCAGCAGCAGTGGGTCTGAGGGGGTGGTTTGTGCCCTCCTGCCTCATTTGATAGGGTGAGTGTGAGCAGGAACAGTATCTTGGGAAGGCTGTGTCTATGCCAAATGGTGCTGTGAAGGTGGACACTCGTTGGACACTGAGTGGCACTTACTGGATATGCAGTTCCTAGGCCTACCCTCGGCTTCCCACAAGGTGGTGCAGCCTCTGCTGTCTGGGATATGTGGTGCCATACGCACACCATGCCAGTGCCTGGATGAGTGCTTTATCCATGCTGGCTGTCATAGGAAGAGGGTTATTACAAAGGAAGGATAATAGCATATCCCAGCGTGATGTGGCCAGGCTGTCCCGGGATATCATGGCCTTATATTACCTGCTCACTAAGGAAGAGTGTTCACATCTGAGAGTTGATGTATAAGATTAAGTGAAGCACTAGCTCCTTGGCTATTACACCCTAGAGAAGAGTGGTGGCCTACTGTAGTACGCACATGGGAGAGGTTGAGTATTGATGTTTCATTTGTAGCTTAGTTGGGAGCTCACTAAGGACATTCCAGTTTAACGGTCCAATTGGCACAGTGTCACAACTTTGGAGGGGTGAAAAGCCATGTGAGGGTTTGGCTTATTTGACAGTCAAAAGCAGGCTCAACCATGTCGAATGTTCATGGCCCATTTGAAACCTGTAGCAGCTTTTCCCATTGGATGCCTTGTGTGTCCAGTTTCAGACCCCCCCACCCCCAGGTGTAAAGACTAGCACGTGCTGGAGGCTTGCTCTCTTTCATTTGCCTCACAGAGCCAGGGGGAAGGGTTGCTCTGCCCGCACTTTTACCAAAGTATCTGATGAATGTTTAGCTTTGCAGATTGTATCACTTGGGGGATCTTAAATGTTTGGTCTAATTTTTAACTGTTTGTAAATAAATGTTTATTTCTAGTGTGTTTTCTGTCTCACTCACCCAACCTGGGTAACTGCTTCCACATTACAGAAGGCACGAGAATGGGGTTGAAATGGATGTTAAGTTAGCCATGATAGAACGGTGTGGCAGACTCAATGGGCCAATTCTGCTGCAGTACTTTGCTTTTATAGAAGGTCTTCATGCTCATTATTCCCAAAAGCTGCAGTGTGTTGCTTAAAGAACAATTTATAAAAATCATTACATAAGGATTAATTTGTGTACTGAATGACTACTGATCACTGGGTTTTATAGAATCCAGACTTTAATGGCAGAACTTGAAGATATTGGTGGACATTGACACTGTCTGATTTTGGAGACACAACAGACAGGTGCTGGAATCTGGAGCAGCAACAAAATGATGATAAATATGCTGGTTTGTAGTCAGTGTTTTTGTTTTATTCACCAAACCTGGGAACCTGCTTCCAATTGGCACTGCGAGTAGGGTTTGCTGATTGAGCCAGAAAATGCATTTCTTTAGAAGGTTATTTAAGAGAGAGGACCCCCCCCCCCCCCACCCCTGTATGAATCTGAAGCAACAACAAAATGCTGAGGAAACTCAGTAGGTTAGGTAGCATATGTGGAAGACAGACGGATGGTCATCATTTTGGGCTGACTTCCTGCACCTGAGTTTGATTCTTCCGATTCAAGCTCAGTTCCATATTGTAAATATTTATTCTGATTTAAAATCCATAACAAGTCCTTCACAACTGTGTGTTTATAATTCTGAATTTGCATAGCATCCTTCAGCTGGACAAATGCAGGTGAAGTTGTTGATTCCGTCTACACAAGTTGTTCCTGGTGGGCATGTGAGCATTAAGTCACACTCATTGATATCTGAAAAAAAATCAATAAAGTAAATTTGTTATCAAAGTACATATATGTCTTGTACAACTGCCCTGAGCTTCATTTTAGACTATAAGATATAGGAGCAGAATTAGGCTATTTGGCCCATTGAGTCTGCTCTGCCATTCAATCATGGCTGATCCAATTTTTCCAGTCATCCCCACTTCCCTGCTTTCACCCCATACCCTTTGATGCCCTGGCTAATTAAGAACCTATCTATCTCTGCCTTAAATGCACCCAATGACTTGGCCTCCACAGACAGTCGTGTTGTGTCAACAAATTCCACAGATTTATCATTTATCATTTATCATCCACTAACTGCACCTCAGTTCAAAATGGACGTCCTTCAATCCTGAAGTTGTGCCCTCTTGTCCTAGACTCCCCTATCATGGGAAATAACTTCACCATATCTAATCTGTTCAGGCTGTTTAACATTTGTAATGTTTCTATGAGAACCCCCTCACTCTCCTGAACTCCAGGGAATACAGCCCCAAGAGCTGCCAGATGTTCCTCATACGGTAACCCTTACCTGAGACCATTACTTGAATGATTCCTGGAATCATTCTTGTGAATCTTATTTGAACCCTCTCCAATGGCAGTATATCATTTCTAAAAGAAGGAACCAAAAACTGCACACAATACTCCATGTAGTCTCACGAGTGCTTTATAGAGCCTCAACATCACATTCTTGCTCTTATATTCTATACCTCTGGCAATGAATGGAAATATTGCATTTGCCTTCTTCATACCAACTCAAACTGGAGGCTAACTTTTAGGGTATCCAGCATAAGGACTCCCAAGTCCCTTTGCATCTCTGCTTTTTGAATTCTCTCCTCATCTAAGTAATAGTCTGCCTGTTTATTTCTTCCACCAAAGTGGAATTCTCTTGCTGGCATTCACAGTGAATACAAAGAAACAAGAGAATCGATGAAAATCTGCTCTCGACAAAGACAGCAGCAACCAATGTGCAAAAGACAACAGACTGTACTAATACATAAAAAAGAAATAATAATAATAATAATAATAATAATAACAACAACAACAATAATAATAATAATAATAATAAACAAACAATAAACATCAACAACATGAGTTATAAAGTCTTTAAAAGTGAGTGTATAGGTTGTGGAATCAGTTCAGTGTTGACGTGAGTGATGAACACTTTTGGTTCAAGAGTCTGATGGCCGAGGGCTAATAATCATTTCTGAACATTGTGATGTGGGACTTGAGGCTCCCCTACTTCCTTCCTGAGGGGCACCTTGACCCAGAGATAACAACGTCTCGTTTGACTGTATCCATGAGCATTCATGTATGGTTGAATGACAATTAAACAAATTAAATTCAGTTGAATCTTTGCACTGAAGTTGTGACCAGTTTTGAACAACCACTGGGAAAATACGCTACAGATACAGGAGGGCGCACACACAGACTTAACTAAGTATCTGTTGAATGTTTAGTTTTGTGTTGTGTAATTGAGGAGACTTAATAAATTCCCTGTTGAGTTTGAAGTGTTACTGATTGTTTTGTGTTGTAGTTTTTCTAACGCAGGCTGGTTTAGATGTCTGATTGAATGTTTTACTCTTTGTAAATGAATGGTTAATGTGCTTATTCATAATCAGTGTCTTCTGTCTCACATATCAAACCTATGAGTATACTTCCCCATAACACCCTTTATTTTCCAGATCCCTGCTCCCCTGTCTTTGATGTCTACTCGATCCTGTTTCATCAGCTGTTGACAAAGCGCACTGGTGCCAAAACCTTACACAGCAGAACCTCAGGAGTTCAACTCCATTGTCACTAACTTTGATCCAAGGAACTACTGGGCAGTTAGCAGTACCAGAGTAGAGTCATTGCCCTTTGGCCCAACTCTGCATTGCTAACCATTGTTAGCAATTGTTAGCATTGCTAACAATTGTAGCAATTGTTAGCATTGCCCATTGTTCGCCCCAAAAACTTCTAAAACATTCCTGTCCATCTATCTGCCCAACTGCCTTCTAAGCAGACAGTAAACCCATGCAAGACAGGGTGTTTGAGCTCCCATGTTACTCTCAGACATTGGCCCCCTCATAGTTCTGATCAGGATATCACTGCTTCCTAATGACTACCGTCAGAATTCATCGCTTGAGAATGAAAGTTCTCTTACCTATTTCACAGAAGGTTCCATTGAATCCTCCGAGACATTTACATTGTATTCCCATGAAGGTATTCTGACAGATCCCATTACTTTGGCAGGTAGTTGAATTACACTTCAGCCTGTCTGGAAATTAAATTAAGGGGTTTTATTTCTGCATGGCAGTAAGGGGAGCAAAACACATCCAGTATTGCAGGAATTCGAGTGGATTTACATCTTTATCTTGATCTTTGCAATTCTAATTAAAAGTCCATTATTGCAATATACAATCTATACAAGTCCATCAAAACAACACAGAAAATACACGTAAATAAATGGTCTGAATGAAATAGGTCCTTGGGTGGAGAATGTGTGGAATTCATTGCCACAGACAGCTGTGGTGGCCAAGTCATTTGATTATATTTAAAGTGGAGGTACGCGGTTCTTGATCAGTTGGGGCATCGAAAGTTACAGGGAGAAGGCAGGAGAATGTGGTTGAGAGGGAGAGTAAATCAGCCATGATAGAATGGCTGAGCAGTCTGGATGGACTGAGTGGCCTAATTCCACTCTTGTGTCTTATGGATCTTCCATCTTCATCCACGCATTCCATTTTGAAACTTGTTAGTTTGGAGGATTAAAATGCATGCCATTGTCACTGTAGGACCATAGATCAGTGAAGAACAGAGCACAGGAACCAGCACTCTTACAGCTCAGGGCAGCAGAGTTCAGAGTTCAATTCTGAGGCTCGCTGTGAAAAGATTATACCTCCATCCCATGAGTGCGTGGGTTTCCACCAGACAATTTAGTAGATCAGCAGGTTCATTGTAAATTGTCCTGGGATTAGGCCTGGGTTAAGTCGGAGCATTGCTGGGCAGTGCAAATTGTGGAATACGGAAGGGCTGGTCTGCACTGTATTCCTTGGAACGCAGAAGATTGGGTGTGTCTACAACTAGAGGTCATGGGTTAAGGGTGAAAGGTGAAAGGTATAAGGGAAGCATGACGGGAAATATTTTCACTCAGAGTGTCGTGAGAGTGTGGAACGAGCAGCCAAAGCAAGTGGTGCATGCAAATTCAATTTCAATGTTTAAGAGAAGTTTGGATGGTAGGGGTATGGAGGGCTATAGTCCCAGTGCAGGTCAGCATAGGCTAGATGATCTTTCTCTGCTGTACATTTCATTACTTAAGAAATAAATAAACAGTAGCAACTTTCCACTTCCCTTTCCGTCCCGATGCAGGGTCTCAATCCAGAATATCGACTCACACCTTCTGCCAACACAGATAGATGCTGTTTGACCCAACTGAGTCCTCCCAACGTTCTGTATAACATGATGTTTATTTCCCTTGACAATCTTTAATCCTTCTTTCCATTTAAATCAGAACATGAAGGGAAAGTTGTTTCACTGGTATCTGGAACTTCCATTCCTCAAAGTGAAAGTCCCAGCTGCTTTGTGAGAATGATAAAATGGAGAACCACATACCTATGTAGATTTTCCAGAAGAATTCCTTAAAGAGTGAAAAGAGAAAAATGTTAATAACAATTGGCTTTGGTTCCATATCTGGTGATGACATTATTGGTGGCTTGGTATCAGATGTCAGTGAATGGGAACAGAAAATGCTCAGCACAATCTTTGGAAGAAGGAAAGTGGTCACCATCACATTGTGGTCACCAGACCTGTGTCATAAGACAAATTTAACCCCCTCTCCATAGCTCAGTGGTGAGATGGCAACCTTTTATAAACAATATATATATAGGGCCGGTATGATTTGGGGTTCAACCAAACAGGAATGTTCGGAATTACCATTAAAGAAACCTCGATTTGAGCGAATGCTGTATAATTATTCACCATGCAAAATTACTGGTCGCCAAGGAATAACATTGTACACCAGCAAAAAATTATAAAAAAAAGAATATTTACTAATTTCAGCTTTATTAACAATTAATAGGAAAAACAAGAGCCATTACAATTAAACCAGTATAAATGTGCACATAAACAATGGAGCTCGTTTCTGTGGTGGTTGGGTATACCGCTTTACTCATGGTGCAGAATTCTCATCACCATTCACAGGTAGAACTTCCCTTCTTGAACTTCTTTGCCTCCCGAAGCTCTCCTTGCATTAGGGTTTTCCCTTCAGATACAAAGCACCAGGTGTCTTCCTTGATCCTGTCCCATCCGCAGCTCCCGCTTAAAGACCACGAACCCAACCACTGTCTGTCAGAAGTCTCTATCCTTCCAGATCTCTCTAGAACCATCTCTCCATACCACCATCCTGATTGGCTGACACAACATTCCTAAGATGGACAACATGGCTTCTTATCTTCAGCCGAAACTGAAATACTCTCACCAAAGACACAAATGCTTTTACAGAAAACTGCTAAAATCAGTTACCTCACAGCATGGCAGTAGAAATCCTAACCAGGGCATTACAGGTGCTTTGCACTGTGTGTGACTATTGGTACAATGTTTTACTCCTTGGCCCTGGAGTAACACTGTCTCGCTTGGCTGTATTCATGGGTATTCTTGTATGGTTGTATTGAACTGAAACTGATTTCAAGGGAAAATGACTAAATGTGTCCAAACCCCTTATATCAATTGCCCTCTAATCCAGGCTGCATCCTGGTAAACATCTTCTGTGCCCCCTCTAAAGCCTTAACATTCTTCGTGTTCTGGGAAGGAGCACCTTACACCTCCTTTAGTAGAGATGTATCACCAGCTTACTATCCAGGAAGTGAGGAAAACAAGGGCTACATGGGAATTGGACCTGGAAAATTTGTCCTTACCGTTGTGGAATCATCTTCAAAGATCTCATGGATTTCTTCCTTTGAGCATGTTTCTACCACGCACTCTTGCTCCAGAGATTCTCTGTGGATGTGAGACAGGAGCTGCAGAGCCGAAGGTTTCTGTAGAAAGACTCAATAACACAAACACAGTGTTAAACATCCAGCGCCTGTCTGCTGACAGAACTGTGTCAGGATGTCAGACTACTACCTCTGAAATACTTTTGTGTGTACATGCACTGAGATTGGATTTGTATAAAAGCTGAAATTTTCTTAATAACTTTAAAAGCCTACATCACGTCCCCACCATCAGAGGTGGAAATGGCTAAGGCCAGTCAACAGGGCTCTGGTGAAGCTGTATAGATCAAACCCTGTTCAGTAGATACAATCGATTACAGAAACACTGATGAGCTCCAACCATAACATTGACTTTGGACGATAGGGACAGGAGGTCATTGATGGCCTTTGTCCCACTGGAAGCTAGGGGCCCAAGAAGAAGATGTTAAAAGCCAACACTGTCGTTGCCTGTGATGAAACTATGTTGTCAAATGTCACACTACATTCAGGGTAGTCTCCCCAGATATGAAAAGCTGCAAAATGCAATCGTCACTAGGATCCCAGGCTTAATGTACTCAGCAAAAAAGCAGCAGAAATTGCTCGTGATAACTTTCATGATGCATTGTACGGGGAAACAAACTTCCAGTTATACAAAATCCTTCATAATCAGAAAATAAACAGTTTTTCCACATCTCCCTGCAATCCACTAGCTGGGAACAAAATCACTGGGAATTCCTACACAAAATCTGTTTTTGCAATTCTTTGCTTAGCTTAATACAACTAATTTCAAAGTCTACTTGTATTAATTTGTTCATCTTAAGGAATACATTGGTTGTTGTGTTTCTCAGTTTCACCCTGGCATTGGGAGATGGTGAAAGGAAAAGACACAGTGTCTAACAGTGCAGCAAGGTGAATCACCTGCACGGTTCCCCCTAAGCTATGCAGATGTGCAGCCACGCTGTAGCTGAAATGCTCCCGTGCACATAGTCTATGTTACGAAGTAGCAGGAATGAAGACTGATGAGAAAAAGTTTACAAAACATAAAAAGATTTTCTTTGATGTACTGAATTTCATTATACCCTCTGATTAATAAATAAAATCAAAAGTATGTGATGTTTCAATTTTCATTCAGAATCATAATCAGGTTTTTTACTGGCATGTGACGTGCAATTTGTTAACTTAGCAGCAGCAGTTCAATGCACTACATAATCTAGCAAAGATAAAAAATTGATAATATAAAATTAAAAATAATAATACTAAATAAGTAAATCAATTACAGTATACGTATATTGAATAGATTTTTAAAATGTGCAAATATCAAAATATTGTAGATTGATAAAAAAAATTGAGGAAGTGTCCAAAGATTCAGTGTCCATCCAGGAATCAGATGGCAGAGGGGAAGAAGCTGTTCCTGAATCATTGACTGTGTGCCTTCTGGCTTCTGTATGTCCTATCTGATGGTAATAATGAGAAAAGGACATGTCCGGGGTGCTGGAGGTACTTAATAATGGATGCTGCCTTTCTGAGACACCGCTCCCTAAAGATGTCTTGGGTATTTTGTAGGCTGGTACCTAAGATGGAGCTGACTAGATTTAAAACCTTCTGCAGCTTTTTTCGGTCCTGTGTAGTAGCCTCTCCATACTAGACAGTGATGCAGCTTGTCAGAATGCTCGCCACAGTACATATATAGAACCTTTAGAGTGTATTTTTTGAAATGCCAAATTTCTTCAAGCTTCTAATAAAGTATAGCCGTTGTTTTGCTTCTTTATAACTGCATTGATATGTTGGGACCAGGTTAGATCTTCAATGATCTTGACACTCAGGAAGTTGAAACTGCTCACTCTCTCCACTTCTGATCCCTCTATGAGGATTGGTATGTGTTCCTTCATCTTACCCTTCCTGAAGTCCACAATCAGCTCTTTCGTCTTAAGACGTTGAGTGCCAGGTTGTTGCAGTGGCACCATTCCACTAGTTGGCATATCTCACTCCTGTATGCCCTCTCGTCACCACCTGAGATTCTACTAACGATGGTTCTATCATCATCAATTTTATAAATGGTATTTGAGCTATGCCTAGCTGCACAGTCATGTGTATATAGAGAGTAGAGCAGTGGGCTAAGCACACACCCCTGAGGTGCGCCAGTGTTGATAATTAGCGAGGAGGATGTGTTATCACCAATCTGCAAAGATTATGGTCTTCTGGTTAGGAAGTTGAGGATCCGTTTGCAGAGGGAGGTACAGAGGCCCAGGTTCTGCAAATTCTCAATCAGGATTGTGGGAAAAATGGTATTAAATGCTGAGCTATAGTTGATGAACAGCGTCCTGAGGTAGTTGTTTGTGTTGTCCAGGTGGTCTAATGCCGTGTGTAGAACCATTAAGATAGCGCCTGCCATTGACCTATTGTGGCGATAGTCAAAATGCAATAGGCCCAGGTCCTTGCTGAGGCAGCAGTTGAGTCTAGTCATGACCAACCTCTCAAAGCATTTCATCACTGTCAATGTGAGTGCTATCAGGTGATAGTCATTAAGGCAGCCCACATTATTATTCTTAGGCACTGGTATAATTATTTTGCCTTTTTGAAGCAAGTGGGAACTTCCACCCGTAGCAGTGAGAGGTTGAGATTGTCCTTGAATAATCCAGCTGTTTGGTTGTGTTATGCCTACAGTCCCCTCCTTTGTGAGAATCGCAAGATCACTATTGAGTTGGGTCAGGAGACCCAGGAAATGAGAGAGAGACGTGCGGAATGTCTCGTTCGCCGGCGATATACAGCTATGGGACACTGCCGTTGTCTCTTAAAGACGAACTTGTGGTTTGAAATACTGTGCTACGTGGAAGCCCTCAGGCAAAGTGGGCTGGTTGAGGGAGGGATTGCATCACCCCCAACCTGATTGACATCTGAGACCCTGTGAGTCAGGATAAAAGAGGGTCTGTGGGAACAGCCCCTCCGACGCACCAGAAGAAACGCTAGCGATCCCGTAATAGCGGAACCCATTGGAAGGAGGCCACGTGCGTTCGGTTCCATTTGCCCGGAACTGGTGGCTCTTACCATGGAAAAACGGCTTTTAGCTAACAACAGGGAAACCAACTCCCCACGACTCGAAGGATTGGCTTCATAAAAGAACTGGGCAAGTTTAACCCGTCTCTCTCTCAACCCCAAAACGCTGCAGCTTGAACGAACTAACAGTGACTTTTATATTTCCATCGGACAATACATTATCCCCTAGACAACGATAGAGCTATTTCTTATTGATTATTATTATACCCGCGCTTTTAGATTTAGTATTGATGACGTATATTACCTGTATGTTTGCATTGATCTTATTTTTGTGCCCCTTTATCAATAAATACTGTTAAAAATAGTACCATCAGACTTCAACGGACCTCTCTATCTTTGCTGGGAAGTGACCCAGTTACGGGATTTCGTAACAGTTGGCACAGGTTTTCAGAGCCTTACTAGGTACTCCATTGGGACCTTCCACCTTGTGAGGGTTCACTCTCAAGAAAGACAGCCTAACATCAGCCTCTGAGACAGAGATCACAGGGTCACTGGGTGCAGCAGGGATCTTCACAGCTGTAGTTATATTCTGCCTTTCAAAGCGTGCATAGAAGGCGTCGAATTCATCTGGTTGTGAAGCATCGCTGCCATTCATTCTATTGGGTTTCACTTGGTAGGAAGTATGTCATAAAAACCCTGCCAAAGTTGTCGTGCATCTGATATCGCCTCCAGCCTGGTTCAAAATTGTCCCTTTGCCGTTGAACCAGTCCTCTACAAATCATACCTGGTTCTCTGGTACAGGCCTGGGTTGCCAGACTTGAATACCACAGATCTGGCCTTCAGCAGACTACGTACCTCCTGGTTCATCCATGGTTTGTGGTTTGGGAATGTACAGTAAGTCTTTGTGGGCTCACACACATCCACACAGGTTTTAATGAAGTCAGTAACAACTGCAGCATACTCATCCAGATTCAAAGATGAATCCCTGAATACAGTCCAGTTACCGACTCAAAGCAGTCCTGTAGGTGCTCCTGTGCTTCCTTTGTCCAAACCTACTTGGTCCTCACTACTATTGGTCTAAATACTCATAGAATGCATATTACAAATAAAAACGTTTAAAGTGCTGTGTATTTTTCAGGCTATGTAAAAATTTCATGCTCAGTGCAATGGTTGGTCTGTGCAGCTTTAAAACAATGGAGGAAACTTTGATCACCTGCTAAGTCTCAAGCTATTAGCTGAGAATTCCTATAACAAGCTTCTCCCAAAGTCACCACTGTGGGAGGAACACCGTCAGCTGGAGGAGATGTACAGACGGGAGGAACGGGTTGCACTGAGAGTTCATTGATGCTTACCGTCATTCGTGTGACAGCCAGTGAGAAGCAACAAGATGATCCCGTAACTGAGGACGAGTTTCATCTTACTTTGTCACCGTCCGATCCGACGTATTGGAGAGACACGATGGGGGAGTTTGCAAATGGATCTACCTCACTCAAGTCACAGTTACACTCTTTACATAGTCAGTATTTTGTCTTTGTTTTGGAAATTAATAAATAACCAACGATTTTGAAAAACTTTCACAAGAGTACAGAGAGCATGAACATTTGGAAGTCAGTTCTGATACTGAATAAACTCTTCTCGCATTTCCAGCCGGGTAAAGGTATCGATTATAATCAATATAGTCAGTAGTTTTTTTCAGTGTTTTACAAATATTTCTGTTAATAAATAACCAACGATCTTGAAAGACTTTCACAGGAGTACACGGAGTATTGTTTCTTGGAAATAAATTCTGGTAATGTTGACAGCAGAAAAGGGGAACACCTTTCTTCTCGGTCTGTTTATGCATTGAAACTGCATTGGAACAGACAGAATTCCTGGTTGTAATCATGCATTTGTTATGCTAAACCATATAAATATCTTGATTAATTTGTGAAAGCTGTTCAAATCCTCTCCATGCTTATCCAAGTGTAAAGGTTATGCTGACTGTGAAACTCCCAACTGCTCGAATGTTCTAATGTTTGAAATGAATTCAAAGGTTCAAAGGTACAATTTAATGTCAGAGAAATGTATACAGTATACATCCCGGAATGTTTTTTCTTCACAACCATCCACGAAAACAGGGGAGTGCCCCAAAGAATGAACAACAGTTAAATATTAGAACCTCAAAGTCCACCCCAGCTCCCTTCCCTCCCGCGCGTAAGTGGCAGCAAGCAATAATCCTCTTCCCACCCCCAACAGGCAAAAAAAGCATCGACACCCACCACCAAGCACTCAAGCAAGAGCAAAGCAACAGCAAAGTCACAGACTTGCAGTTAGCCCAAAGACCACGTTTCACCCGGTATTCAACATACCGCAGGTTCTCTCCCTAATAAGGGAGAAGGAGGTGGCTCCGTTTTCCCAGCGAGCAGGGAGACATAACAAACAACTCGCTGGCTTACGATGTTGAAAGTCCACCGCATTGATTTATCGAGCTCCGTGCCCAAAAGACTGGGCACACAACCACAGATATTCCGACACCCCTGACGACACACGGGTCTCCTGTCGTGATACCGATCCTCGATTCGCCCGTTTCCAAAGCCCCCAGATCCTAGAGTTCTGAATCTGAGCTGGACTCTTAGGCTGAGCCCTTGGTGTTGGTGTTCTAAGCAATCTTAATGTACCTTCCCCAAGATCAGAACAATTACAGCGAATTTCCTTCAAACACTTAGTTCTTGAACCAACTGGCAACCCCTGGTCACTACAGTTTGGTAACACGATGAGCACTTTGATCACTTTGCACCAAAATGGCCACTTTCTGGTCTAATTCTTCTGCCTTGTAAGAATGTTGTGTTATTTAAAGATATAGAGATTAGTTTCATTTGTCATCAAAACATCCAGTAAAAGCGTTGTTTGCATCAACATCCAACACAGTCCAAGGATGTGCAGGGGGCAGCCTGCTAGTCCCACCATGCTTCTGACATTAACATAGCTTGACCACAACTCACAAATCCCAAACCATGCATCAGGGAGAGGGTCAGTAAGCGAGTGACACAGGGAGAGGGTCAGTAAGCGAGTGACACAGGGAGAGGGTCAGGCGGCGGGTGGCACAGGGAGAGGGTCAGGTGGCGAGTGGCACAGGGAGAGGGTCCGTAAGTGAGTGGCACAGGGAGAGGGTCCGTAAGTGAGTGGCACAGGGAGAGGGTCGGGTCGTGAGTGGCATAGGGAGAGGGTTGGGTGGCAAGTGGCACAGGGAGAGGGTCGGGTCGCGAGTGGCACAGGGAGAGGGTCAGGTTGCAAGTGGCACAGGGAGAAGGTCAGTAAGCGAGTGGCACAGGGAGAGGGTCAGGCGGTGAGTGGCACAGGGAGAGTGTCGGGCGGCGAGTGGCACAGGGAGAGGGTCGGGTGGTGAGTGGCACAGGGAGAGTGTCGGGTGGCGAGTGGCACAGGGAGAGGGTCGGGTGGTGAGTGGCACAGGGAGAGGGTCAGGTGGCGAGTGGAACAGGGAGAGAGTCAGTAAGTGAGTGGCACAGGGAGAAGGTCAGGTGGCGTGTGGCACAGGGAGAGAGTCAGTAAGCGAGTGGCACAGGGAGAGGGACAGGCGGTGAGTGGCACAGGGAGAGTGTCGGGCGGCGAGTGGCACAGGGAGAGGGTCGGGTGGTGAGTGGCACAAGGAGAGGGTCAGGTCACGGGTGGCACAGGATGAGGGTCAGTAAGTGAGTGGCACAGGGAGAGGGTCCGTAAGTGAGTGGCACAGGGAGAGGGTCAGGCAGTGAGTGGCACAGGGAGAGGGTCAGGTGGCGAGTGGCACAGGGAGAGGGTCAGGTGGCGAGTGGCACAGGGAGAGGGTCAGGTGGCGAGTGGAACAGGGAGAGAGTCAGTAAGCGAGTGGCACAGGGAGAGGGTCGGGTGGTGAGTGGCACAGGGAGAGGGTCAGGTCACGGGTGGCACAGGATGAGGGTCAGTAAGTGAGTGGCACAGGGAGAGGGTCCGTAAGTGAGTGGCACAGGGAGAGGGTCAGGCGGTGAGTGGCACAGGGAGAGGGTCAGGCGACGAGTGGCACAAGGAGAGGGTCAGGTGGCGAGTGGCACAGGGAGAGTGTCGGGCGACGAGTGGCACAGGGAGAGTGTCGGGTGGTGAGTGGCACAGGGAGAGGGTCAGGTGGTGAGTGGAACAGGGAGAGAGTCAGGTCGCGAGTGACACAGGAGAGGGTCAGTGGGTGAGTGGCACAGGGAGAGGGTCAGGTCGCGAGTGGCACAGGGAGAGTGTCGGGTGGCGAGTGGCACAGGGAGAGGGTCAGGTCACGAGTGGCACAGGGAGAGTGTCGGGTGGCGAGTGGCACAGGGAGAGGGTCAGGTCGTGAGTGGCACAGGGAGAGGGTCAGGTGGCGAGTGGCACAGGGAGAGGGTCAGGTGGCGAGTGGCACAGGGAGAGGGTCAGGTGGCGAGTGGCACAGGGAGAGGGTCGGGCGGCGAGTGGCACAGGGAGAGGGTCAGTGGGTGAGTGGCACAGGGAGAGGGTCAGGTCGCGAGTGGCACAGAGAGAGGGTCGGGTGGTGAGTGGCACAGGGAGAGTGTCGGGTGGTGAGTGGCACAGGGAGAGGGTCAGGTGGTGAGTGGCACAGGGAGAGTGTCAGGTGGTGAGTGGCACAGGGAGAGGGTCAGTGGGTGAGTGGCACAGGGAGAGAGTCAGGTCGCGAGTGGCACAGGGAGAGTGTCGGGTGGTGAGTGGCACAGGGAGAGGGTCCGTAAGTGAGTGGCACAGGGAGAGGGTCCGTAAGTGAGTGGCACAGGGAGAGGGTCAGGCGGTGAGTGGCACAGGGAGAGGGTCAGGTTGCACATGGCATAGGGAGATGGTCAGGTCGTGAGTGGCATAGGGAGAGGGTTGGGTGGCAAGTGGCACAGGGAGAGGGTCGGGTCGCAAGTGGCACAGGGAGAGGGTCAGGTTGCAAGTGGCACAGGGAGAGGGTCAGGTCACGAGTGGCACAGGGAGAGGGTCAGTAAGCGAGTGGCACAGGGAGAGGGTCAGGCGGTGAGTGGCACAGGGAGAGTGTCGGGCGGCGAGTGGCACAGGGAGAGGGTCGGGTGGTGAGTGGCACAGGGAGAGGGTCAGGTCGCGAGTGGCACAGGGAGAGGGTCAGTGGGTGAGTGGCACAGGGAGAGGGTCAGGTGGCGAGTGGAACAGGGAGAGAGTCAGTAAGTGAGTGGCACAGGGAGAGGGTCAGGTGGCGTGTGGCACAGGGAGAGAGTCAGTAAGCGAGTGGCACAGGGAGTGGGACAGGCGGTGAGTGGCACAGGGAGAGTGTCGGGTGGCGAGTGGCACAGGGAGAGGGTCGGGTGGTGAGTGGCACAGGGAGAGGGTCAGGTCACGGGTGGCACAGGATGAGGGTCAGTAAGTGAGTGGCACAGGGAGAGGGTCCGTAAGTGAGTGGCACAGGGAGAGGGTAAGGCGGTGAGTGGCACAGGGAGAGGGTCAGGCGACGAGTGGCACAAGGAGAGGGTCAGGTGGTGAGTGGCACAGGGAGAGTGTCGGGCGACGAGTGGCACAGGGAGAGGGTCGGGTGGGTGAGTGGCACAGGGAGAGGGTCAGTGAGTGAGTGGCACAGGGAGAGGGTCAGTGGGTGAGTGGCACAGGGAGAGGGTCAGGTCGCGAGTGGCACAGGGAGAGGGTCAGGTCACGAGTGGCACAGGGAGAGTGTCGGGTGCCGAGTGGCACAGGGAGAGGGTCAGGTGGTGAGTGGAACAGGGAGAGAGTCAGTAAGCGAGTGGAACAGGGAGAGGGTCAGGCGACGAGTGGCACAAGGAGAGGGTCAGGTGGCGAGTGGTACAGGGAGAGTGTCAGGCGGCGAGGGCCACAGGGAGAGTGTCAGGTCGCGAGTGACACAGGGAGAGGGTCAGTGGGTGAGTGGCACAGGGAGAGGGTCAGGTCGCGAGTGGCACAGGGAGAGGGTCAGGTCGCGAGTGGCACAGGGAGAGTGTCGGGTGGCGAGTGGCACAGGGAGAGGGTCAGGTGGCGAGTGGCACAGGGAGAGGGTCAGGTCGCGAGTGGCACAGGGAGCGTGTCGGGTGGCGAGTGGCACAGGGAGAGGGTCAGGTCACGAGTGGCACAGGGAGAGGGTCGGGTGGCGAGTGGCACAGGGAGAGGGTCTGGTCGCGAGTGGCACAGGGAGAGGGTCAGGTGGCGAGTGGCACAGGGAGAGGGTCAGGTGGCGAGTGGCACAGGGAGAGGGTCGGGCGGCGAGTGGCACAGGGAGAGGGTCAGTGGGTGAGTGGCACAGGGAGAGGGTCAGGTCGCGAGTGGCACAGAGAGAGGGTCGGGTGGTGAGTGGCACAGGGAGAGTGTCGGGTGGTGAGTGGCACAGGGAGAGGGTCGGGTGGTGAGTGGCACAGGGAGAGTGTCAGGTGGTGAGTGGCACAGGGAGAGGGTCAGTGGGTGAGTGGCACAGGGAGGGAGTCAGGTCGCGAGTGGCACAGGGAGAGTGTCGGGTGGTGAGTGGCACAGGGAGAGGGTCAGTGGGTGAGTGGCACAGGGAGAGGGTCGGTGGCGAGTGGCACAGGGAGAGGGTCAGGTCGCGAGTGGCACAGGGAGAGGGTCGGGTGGTGAGTGGCACAGGGAGAGGGTCAGGTGGTGAGTGGCACAGGGAGAGGGTCAGTGGGTGAGTGGCACAAGGAGAGGGTCAGGTGGTGAGTGGCACAGGGAGAGGGTCAGGTGGTGAGTGGCGCAGGGAGAGGGTCAGGCGGTGAGTGGCACAGGGAAAGTGTCAGGCGGCGAGTGGCACAGGGAGAGGGTCAGGCGGCGAGTGGCACAGGGAGAGGGTCAGGTGGCGAGTGGCACAGGGAGAGGGTCAGGTGGTGAGTGGCACAGGGAAAGTGTCAGGCAGCGAGTGGCACAGGGAGAGGGTCAGGCGGCGAGTGGCACAGGGAGAGGGACAGGTGGCGAGTGGCACAGGGAGAGGGTCAGGTGGCGAGTGGCACAGGGAGAGGGTCAGGTCGTGAGTGGCACAGGGAGACGGTCGGGTGGTGAGTGGCACAGAGAGGGTTGGGCGGCGAGTGGCACAGGGAGAGTGTCGGGTGGCGAGTGGCACAGGGAGAGGGTCAGGTCGCGAGTGGCACAGGGAGAGGGTCGGGTGGTGAGTGGCACAGGGAGAGGGTCAGGTGGTGAGTGGCACAGGGAGAGGGTCGGGTGGTGAGTGGCACAGGGAGAGGGTCAGGTCGCGAGTAGCACAGGGAGAGGGTCAGGTGGTGAGTGGCACAGGGAGAGGGTCAGGTCGCGAGTAGCACAGGGAGAGGGTTGGGCGGCGAGTGGCACAGGGAGAGGGTCGGGTGGTGAGTGGCACAGGGAGAGGGTCAGTGGGTGACTGGCACAGGGAGAGGGTCAGGCGGCGAGTGGCACAGGGAGAGGGTCAGGTCGCGAGTGGCACAGGGAGAGGGTCAGGCGGCGAGTGACACAGGGAGAGGGTTGGGCGGCAAGTGGCCCAGGGAGAGTGTCGGGTGGCGAGTGGCACAGGGAGAGGGTCAGTGGGTGAGTGGCACAGGGAGAGGGTCAGGTGGCGAGTGGCACAGGGAGAGGGTCAGGTTGCGAGTGGCACAGGGAGAGGGTCGGGTGGTGAGTGGCACAGGGGGAGGGTCAGGTGGTGAGTGGCACAGGAAGAGGGTCGGGTGGTGAGTGGCACAGGGAGAGGGTCAGGTCGCGAGTGGCACAGGGAGAGGGTCGGGTGGTGAGTGGCACAGGGAGAGGGTCAGGTCACGAGTGGCACAGGGAGAGGGTCAGGTGGTGAGTGGCACAGGGAGAGGGTCAGTGGGTGAGTGGCACAGGGAGAGGGTCGGGTGGCGAGTGGCACAGGGAGAGGGTCGGGTGGTGAGTAGCACAGGGAGAGTGTCGGGTGGTGAGTGGCACAGGGAGAGGGTCAGTGGGTGCGTGGCACAGGGAGAGGGTCAGGTCGCGAGTGGCACAGGGAGAGTGTCGGGTGGCGAGTGGCACAGGGAGAGGGTCGGGTGGCGAGTGGCACAGGGAGAGGGTCGGGTGGCGAGTGGCACAGGGAGAGGGTCGGGTGGCGAGTGGCACAGGGAGAGGGTCAGGCGGCGAGTGACACAGGGAGAGGGTCAGGCGGCGAGTGACACAGGGAGAGGGTCGGGCGGCGAGTGGCACAGGGAGAGGGTCGGGCGGCGAGTGACACAGGGAGAGGGTCGGGTGGCGAGTGGCACAGGGAGAGGGTCGGGTGGTGAGTGACACAGGGAGAGGGTCAGGTGGTGAGTGGCACAGGGAGAGGGTCGGGTGGTGAGTGGCACAGAGAGGGTTGGGCGACGAGTGGCACAGGGAGAGGGTCGGGTGGTGAGTGGCACAGGGAGAGGGTCAGTGGGTGAGTGGCACAGGGAGAGGGTCAGGCGGCGAGTGGCACAGGGAGAGGGTCGGGTGGTGAGTGGCACAGAGAGGGTTGGGCGGCGAGTGGCACAGGGAGAGTGTCGGGTGGCGAGTGGCAAAGTGTGAGGGTCAGTGGGTGAGTGGCACAGGGAGAGGGTCAGGTCGCGAGTGGCACAGGGAGAGGGTCAGGTCGCGAGTGGTACAGGCAGAGGGTCGGGTGGTGAGTGGCACAGGGAGAGGGTCAGGTGGTGAGTGGCACAGGGAGAGGGTCGGGTGGTGAGTGGCACAGGGAGAGGGTCAGGTCGCGAGTGGCACAGGGAGGGAGTCAGGCGGCGAGTGACACAGGGAGAGGGTCGGGCGGCGAGTGGCACAGGGAGAGGGTCGGGTGGTGAGTGGCACAGAGAGGGTTGGGCGGCGAGTGGCACAGGGAGAGTGTCGGGTGGCGAGTGGCACAGGGAGAGGGTCAGTGGGTGAGTGGCACAGGGAGAGGGTCGGGTGGTGAGTGGCACAGAGAGGGTTGGGCGGCGAGTGGCACAGGGAGAGTGTCGGGTGGCGAGTGGCAAAGTGTGAGGGTCAGTGGGTGAGTGGCACAGGGAGAGGGTCAGGTCGCGAGTGGCACAGGGAGAGGGTCAGGTCGCGAGTGGTACAGGCAGAGGGTCGGGTGGTGAGTGGCACAGGGAGAGGGTCAGGTGGTGAGTGGCACAGGGAGAGGGTCGGGTGGTGAGTGGCACAGGGAGAGGGTCAGGTCGCGAGTGGCACAGGGAGGGAGTCAGGCGGCGAGTGACACAGGGAGAGGGTCGGGCGGCGAGTGGCACAGGGAGAGGGTCGGGTGGTGAGTGGCACAGAGAGGGTTGGGCGGCGAGTGGCACAGGGAGAGTGTCGGGTGGCGAGTGGCACAGGGAGAGGGTCAGTGGGTGCGTGGCACAGGGAGAGGGTCAGGTCGCGAGTGGCACAGGGAGAGGGTCAGGTTGCAAGTGGCACAGGGAGCGGGTCGGGTGGTGAGTGGCACAGGGAGAGGGTCGGGTGGTGAGTGGCACAGGGAGAGGGTCCGGTCGCGAGGGGCACAGGGAGAGGATCGGGTGGTGAGTGGCACAGGGAGAGGGTCAGGTCACGAATGGCACAGGGAGAGGGTCAGGTCACGAGTGGCACAGGGAGAGGGTCAGGTGGTGAGTGGCACAGGGAGAGTGTCGGGTGGTGAGTGGCACAGGGAGAGGGTCAGGCGGTGAGTGGCACAGGGAAAGTGTCAGGCGGCGAGTGGCACAGGGAGAGGGTCAGGCGGCGAGTGGCACAGGGAGAGGGTCAGGTGGTGAGTGGCACAGGGAAAGTGTAAGGCGGCGAGTGGCACAGGGAGAGGGTCAGGCGGCGAGTGGCACAGGGAGAGTGTCGGGTGGTGAGTGGCACAGGGAGAGTGTCGGGTGGTGAGTGGCACAGGGAGAGGGTCAGGTGGCGAGTGGCACAGGGAGAGGGTCAGGTGGTGAGTGGCACAGGAAAAGTGTAAGGCGGCGAGTGGCACAGGGAGAGGGTCAGGCGGCGAGTGGCACAGGGAGAGGGTCGGGCGGCGAGTGGCACAGCGAGAGTGTCGGGTGGTGAGTGGCACAGGGAGAGGGTCGGGTGGTGAGTGGCACAGGGAGAGTGTCGGGTGGCGAGTGGCACAGGGAGAGGGTCGGGTGGTGAGTGGCACAGGGAGAGGGTCAGGTGGCGAGTGGCACAGGGAGAGGGTCAGGTGGTGAGTGGCACAGGAAAAGTGTAAGGCGGCGAGTGGCACAGGGAGAGGGTCAGGCGGCGAGTGGCACAGGGAGAGGGTCGGGCGGCGAGTGGCACAGGGAGAGGGTCGGTTGGTGAGTGGCACAGGGAGAGGGTCGGGTGGTGAGTGGCACAGCGAGAGTGTCGGGTGGTGAGTGGCACAGGGAGAGGGTCGGGTGGGGAGTGGCACAGGGAGAGGGTCGGGTGGTGAGTGGCACAGGGAGAGTGTCGGGTGGCGAGTGGCACAGGGAGAGGGTCGGGTGGTGAGTGGCACAGGGAGAGGGTCGGGTGGTGAGTGGCACAGGGAGAGTGTCGGGTGGTGAGTGGCACAAGGAGAGGCTCAGGAGGTGAGTGGCAGAGAGAGAGGGTCAGGTCATGAGTGGCACAGGGAAAGGGTCGGGTGGTGAGTGGCACAGGGAAAGTGTTTTGCAGTGAGTGCTGCATAAAGGGGGTCAGGTGCTGAGTGCAAGGAAGAAGTCAAGAGGCAAAAGTTGAGGATCGAAATTCGAGCGAGGGGTCAGGGAGTGGGGCAAGTGATGAATACCAGCACCTGATGCAAAAACGTGTGTGGGATTGGCTTGTTTGCCAGTCGAAAGCCGCTTCCACCATGACGGTGTTTGATCGGCCCATTTGAAACCTGTAGCAGCTTTTCCCATTGGATGTCTTGTGTGTCCAGTTTCAGACCCCCCCACCCCCCAGGTGTAAAGACTAGCACGTGCTGGAGGCTTGCTCTCTTTCGTTTGCCCCTGGGCACGCCTCACAGAGCCAGGGGGAAGGGTTGCTCCGCGCGCACTTTTACCAAAGTATCTGATGAATGTTTAGCTTTGCAAATTGTATCACTTGGGGAATCTTAAATGCTTGGTCTAATTTTTAACTGTTTGTAAATAAATGTTTATTTGTAGTGTGTTTTCTGTCTCACTCACCCAACCTGGGTAACTGCTTCCACATTACAGAAGGCACGAGAATGGGGTTGAAATGGATGTTAAGTTAGCCATGATAGAACGGTGTGGCAGACTCAATGGGCCAATTCTGCTGCAGTACTTTGCTTTTATAGAAGGTCTTCATGCTCATTATTCCCAAAAGCTGCAGTGTGTTGCTTAAAGAACAATTTATAAAAATCATTACATAAGGATTAATTTGTGTACTGAATGACTACTGATCACTGGGTTTTATAGAATCCAGACTTTAATGGCAGAACTTGAAGATATTGGTGGACATTGACACTGTCTGATTTTGGAGACACAACAGACAGGTGCTGGAATCTGGAGCAGCAACAAAATGATGATAAATATGCTGGTTTATAGTCAGTGTTTTTGTTTTATTCACCAAACCTGGGAACCTGCTTCCAATTGGCACTGCGAGCAGGGTTTGCTGATTGAGCCAGAAAATGCATTTCTTTAGAAGGTTATTTAAGAGAGAGGACCCCCCCCCCACCCCTGTATGAATCTGAAGCAACAACAAAATGCTGAGGAAACTCAGTAAGTTAGGTAGCATATGTGGAAGACAGACGGATGGTCATCATTTTGGGCTGATTTCCTGCACCTGCGTTTGATTCTTCCGATTCAAGCTCAGTTCCATATTGAATTGTAAATATTTATTCTGATTTAAAATCCATAACAAGTCCTTCACAACTGTGTGTTTATAATTCTGAATTTGCATAGCATCCTTCAGCTGGGCAAATGCAGGTGAACTTGTTGATTCCGTCTACACAAGATGTTCCTGGTGGGCATGTGGGCATTAAGTCACACTCATTGATATCTGGAACAACAACAATGTTAGAAGTAAATCTGTTATCAAAGTACATATATGTCATGTACAACTGCCCTGAGCTTCATTTTCCTGAGGGCATTCACAGAGAATACAAAGAAACACAATAGAATCAATGAAAAGCTGCCCTCAACAAAGACGGGCAACCAAACAATGTGCAAAAGACAACAAACTGTACTAATACATAAAAAACAAACAACAATAATAACAATAAACAAGCAATAAACATCAATAAACCTGAGTTGTATAGTCTTTAAAAGTGAGTCTATAGGTTGTGGATTCAGTTCAGTTCATTTGAACCCTTTTGGTTCAAGAATCTGATGATTGACTGGTAATAATCGTTCCTGAACTTTGTGATGTGGGACTTGAGGCTCCTGTACCTCCTTCCTGATGGCAGCAGTGAGAAGTGAACAAGGACTGGATGGTGGAGCCCCTTGATGATGATGACAGCATTCTGTGTACATGTGCTCAGTGGTGGGGAGGACTGAGCCCTATCCACTACCTTTGCTGGTTTCTGCATTCGAGACACATCGAACTTTGCAAACTTCTCTGAAAGGAGAGGCACAGGGAAGTTGACTATCTGAATGCATTCGGTCGATTGGCCCATTCGAAGGATACAGCTGCTCTTTCCCATTGGTTGCCTTGTGTGCCGCAGCACTGGTGTCCGGGTTTGCCCGCCTCAGGGGTATAAGATGAGCATGTGTGAGAGACTGGCTGTCTCCTCTTTGTCTCCAGGGGCTCATCTGCATATTTGTCTGGTGGTGTTTCCACTAATAGTCCCTTTGTATTTGTATATCTGAGGACTGGGTCTCGAAGCCACAGTGTCACTTAGCAGGCGTTGGCATAAGGGTGGGTTATCAGATGATCTCAGTGAGCTGGAGGTTCTGTACTATATACATGTATATTCTGTGTCATATTTTTTTTACTGATATTCTAGATGGGTTTGTATGTACAAGGACTGGGCATCAATCTGGGTACGGTGGGGGGACGTTAATTCCGTGAATGTGTTCTTGTGGGTGACAGTTGGTACTGTGTTTTGCACCCTGACCCCAAAGTAACACTGTCTCGTTTGACTGTATTCATGGGTGTTCATGTATGGTTAAATGGCAATTAGACTTGAATTAGTTTGAATTGAATTTTCAGACTGAGATTGTGAGCACTGCTGATGAACCATTGGGAAAGTACGCTACAGATACAGGAGAGTATGTACATACACACACACACACACACACACACACACACACACACACACACTTCACTAAGTATCTGTTAAATGTTTAGCTTTTTGTTGTGTAATTGAGGAGACTTAATAAACTCCCTGTTGAGTTTGAAGTCTTACTGATTGTTTCGTGTTGTAGTTTTTCTAACGCAGGCTGGTTTAGATGCCTGATTGAACGTTTTACTTTTTGTAAATGAATGGTTAATGTGCTTATTCATAATCAGTGTCTTCTGTCTCACGTATCAAACCTATGAGTATACTTCCCCATGACACCCTTTATTTTCCAGATCCCTGCTCCCCTGTCTTTGACGTCTACTCGATCCTGTTCCATCAGCTGTTGACAAAGGGCACTGGTGCCAAAACCTTACACAGCAGATCAACTCCATTGTCACTAACTTTGATCCAAGAAACTACTGCACAGCTAGCAGTACCAGAGTAGAGTCATTGCATTTCACAGCAGAGATACAGGCCCTTTGGCCCATCTGTGCCATGCTAACCACGGTGCCCATTGTTTGCCCCATAAACTTCTAAAACATTCCTGTCCATCTACCTGCCCAACTGTCTTCTAAACATACAGTAAACCCATGCAAGACAATGTGTTTGAGCTCCCATGTTACTCTCAGACATTGGCCCCATCATAGTTCTGATCAGGATATCACTGCTCCCAAATCCCTACAGTCAGAATTAATTGCTTGAGAACGGAAGTTCTCTTACCTGTTTCACAGTAGGTTCCATTAAATCCTCCGAGACATTTACATTTTACTCCTATGGCGGTGTTCCGACAACTCCCATTATTTTGGCAGGTAGTTGAATTACACTTCAGCCTGGCTGGAAATTGGAAGTGAAATTAAAGGGTTTTATTTCTGCACGACAGTAAGCGGCAGCAAAATACGTCCAGTTTCGTAGGAATGCGAGTGGATTAAAATCTTTATCCTGGTCTTTGCAATTCTAATTAAAAGTCCATTACTGCAATATACAATCTACACAAGGCATCAAAACAACACAGAAACTATATGTAAATAAATGTTCTGAATGAAATTGGCCCTGATTCTTTAGCCAGAAGGTGGAGAATCTATGGAATTCATTGCCACAGACAGCTGTGGTGGCCAAGTCATTTGATTATGTTTAAAGTGGAGGTTTGATTCTTAATTAGTCAGGGCAGCAAAGGTTACAGGGAGAAGGCAGGAGAATGTGGTTGAGAGGGGTAGTAAATCAGCCATGATGGAATGGCTGAGCAGATTTGATGGACCAAATGGCCTAATTCTGCTCCTATGTCTTATGATTTTATACACTAATATTCAGCCACACATTCCATTTTGAATCTTGTTAGTTAAGAGGATTAATATGCATGCCATTGTCAACTGTAGGACCGTAGATCAGTGAAGAACAGAGCACAGGAACCAGCACTCTTACAGCTCAGGGCAGCAGAGTTCAGAGTTCAATTCTGACGCTTGCTGTAAGAAGTTTGTACGTCCTTCCCATGAGTACATGGGTTTCCACCTGGCTCTCTATTTCCCTCCCACCGGACAATTTAGTAGATTAGCAGGTTCATTGTAAATTGTCCTGGGATTAGGCCTGGGTTATATCGGAGCATTGCTGGGCACTGCAGCTTGTGTAACGTGAAAGGGCTGGTCTGCACTGTATTCCTTGGAATGCAAAACATTGGGTGCATCTACAACTAGAGGTCATGGGTTAAGGGTGAAAGGTGAAAAGTTTAAGGGGAACATGAGGGGAATTTTTTTCACTCAGAGTGTTTTGAGAGTGTGGAACGAGCAGTCAAAGCAAGTGGTGCATGCAAGCTCAATTTCAATGTTTAAGAGAAGTTTGGATGGTAGGGGTATGGAGGGCTATAGTCCCAGCACAGGTCAATGGGAATAGGTAGTTCAAATGGTTCAGCATAGGCTAGATGAGCTTTCTGTGCTGTACTTTTCAATGACTCAAAATAAATAAATAAGCAAACAAACAAACAGTGGCAACTTTCCACTTCCCTTTCTGTCCCAATGCAGGGTCTCAATCCAGAATATCGACTCACACCTTCTGCCAGCACAGATGCTGCTTGACTCACTGAGTCCTCCCAGCATTCTGTATAACATGTTTATTTCCCTTGACAATCTTTAGTCCTTCTTTCCATTAAAATCAGCGCATGAGGGAAAGTTGTCTCATTGGTGGCTAGAACTTCCATTCCTTAAAGTGAAAGTCCCTGCGGTTTTGTGAGAATGATAAAATGGAGAGCCACATACCTGTGTAGAGTTTCCAGAAGGATTCCTTAGAAAGAGAAAAGAGAAATACTTTAATAACAATTGGCCTTGGTTCCATATCTGGTGAGGACATTATTGGTGGCTTGGTATCAGACGTCGGTGAATGGGAACAGAAGCAGTCGGTGCTAGAAATGCTCAGCAGAATCTTTGGAAGAAGGAAAGTGGTCACCATCACATTCTGATTACCAGACCTCCTTCATAAGACCACAAGACAGGAACAGAATTAGACCATTCAGCCCAACGAGTTTGCTCTGCCAGGCAATCATATCTGATTTATTATCCCTCTCAACCTCATTCTCCTACCTTCTTCCCAGAAGATGAATATTCATGTGAATATTTTAATACATCAACTGGTTTAATGCATTATTAGATTAATGAATACATAGAATGGGCGAGACTTTCCCTGGAGAAAGATGTTCAGTTTTAGTCACCCTACTGTAGGAAAATAGTCATTAAGTTGAAAAGAGTGCAAAAAAATGATTTATTTTGTTACTGAGATCCATTACAGAATAGGTCCTTCTGGCCCATTGAGTCACACTGCCCGGCAAACCCCCAATTTAATCTAAGCCTAATCATCAGACAATTTACAGTGACCAAATGGCTCAACTACTGATAGGTCTTTGGACTCACCTGGAGGAGAGCCATATGGTCATGGGGAGAATGTACAAACTCCTTACAGGCAGTGGTGGGAATTGAACCCTGGCCTCCTGTACTGTACAGCATTGTGCTAACCACAACACTACTGTGCCTAAGACTTTTGCACAGTACTGTATGTTCATTTTTTCATTTATGTTAACTTACATTTGACCACTACTTACATCTGACCACTACTTCTTGATTCCCTAACTTGTAGATGTAATAAGCCATTGACTGAGTTACAGAGAGAGGTTGAACGGAGCACATGAGCATAAAACATAGAAGAAGATTTAGGCCATTCAGGGTATCATCTCCACCATTCCATCATGGCTGATTTATTATTCCTCTCAACCCCATTCTCCTGCATTCTCTCCACATCCCTTGAAGCCCTTATTAACCAAGAACCTATCAACCACTTTAAATATACCTAATGACTTGGCCTCCACAGCTGCCTGTGGCATTGAATTCCACAGATTGTCTGGTTAAAGAAATTATGGCTCATCTTTGTTCTAAAGGGATTTTGAGGTTGTCCTGGACTCCCCCACTATAGGAAGCCATCGGACACAGAAATTCGGAGAATAGAACTCAGAAACAATCCCTGTGGCTCACGATGCTGAGCCAGGGTAGGTTATTTGGTAATTAAATGATTAACTAAACCAGTCCGTGCTCCCTTGACATTGTCATATCCTTCCATTCTCTGCGTATTTATGTCCCTATCTAAGAGTCTCTTAAGTGTCCTTAACATATCCATCTCCACTACCATCCCTGGCAGTGGAGTCCACACACCCACCACCCTATGTTTTATAGAAACCTCCTCCACAACATCCCCTTTGAACATTCTCCTTCTCGACCCACTCGTATTAGATGTTTTGTACTCAGGGTCAAAGATATGAGATCTCTACACAGATCTCTCGCCAGCCTCTGCCGCTCCAGACAAGACAGTCCAAGCTTGTCCAAGCTCTCCTTACAGCACTTGCTCTCTAATCCAGGCTGCATCCAGTCAACCTCTTCTGCACCCTCTCCAAATCTTTCCTATAAATGGGTCGGCTAGAAAAGAATGCAATATGCCAGATGTGGCCCCACCAGAGTTTTATAAAGCCGCAACATTACATTCTGACTCTTGAACTGAGTGACTTGACCAGTAAAGGCAAGCACACAAAATGTCTTCTTAACCTCTCTATCAACCCATGCAGTCGCTTTCAGAGAGTTATGAACTTGGACCCCACAATCCACCTGATACTTCCTGTTTTTATTTCAGATTTCTGGCACCTTCAGTTTTTAACAGATTGCCATTTCTGTGCCCAGAAGACAAAGGAGCCGAGTTAGGCCATTCAGCCCATTGAGTCTGTTCCAACATTCCATTATGGCTGATTTATTATCCCTCTCAACCCCATTCTCCTGCCTTTCCCCTGTAGCCTTTGATGCCTTGACAAATCAAGAACCTCTCAATCTCTACTTGGAATATGTCCAACAACTGGGCCTCCACAGCTTTCTGTGGTGATGAATTCCAGAGATTCACCACCCTCTGGCTAAAGAAGTTCCTCCTCATCTCTGTTCATATTCTGAGGCTGTGCTCTTTGGTCCTAGGCTCTCCCCACCGTAGGAATCCTGTCCACTTTAGCTAGGCATTTCAATGTCCAATAGGTTAATGAAGGGGCTGCCACATGGAGGTGATCTGTATCGTACTTTGTAAGATGTAGCTGACACCTGCCTGGTGAGGTCACTGAAGTCCCTATGGGGAGTGGTAGACATGGCAATGATGTTCTTCGGTCTTGGTTTTAGTTAGCTTTCTTCTCTGGAGTCCCCTTTGTCTTGTGTCCACCCATCAAAGAGATGGGTCCTAACACCAGTAGGACAAGGTGGTATTTGAGGTGAGATGAACTGTGTCATTCTCCAGTAGTGGACAGACTGAAAATACACTGCATGGGTTGCCTCATAGTCTTGGGTATGTAACATCAAAGGATATGGGAAGAAGGCAGGAGAATGAGGTTGAGAGGGATAACATATCAGCCACGGTTCATGGAACAGATGATGGGCCAAATGGCCTAATTCCGCCCCTCTGTGTTATGGTCTTATTATCCTGACCCTTTGAATTATTTGAGCAGGCAATGAACGAGACAACAGGCTGGAGCGTGCAAATCATCATCATGAGCCATGTTGTACTGTACAATGTTGGGTTTCCATGACCATGACTGTTCTTGGCAAATTTTTCTACAGGAGTGGTTTTCATTACTTTCTTCTGGGCAGTGTCTTTAAAGGCTGCGTGACCCCAGCCATTATCAATACACTTCACATAACCAGGTCTTGTGATGTGTACCATCTGCTCATACGACCATCCACCACCTGCTCCCATGGCTTCACGTGTCCCCGATCAGGGGCTAAGCAGGTGCTACACATTGCCCAAGGGTGACCCGCAGGCTAGCGGAGGGAAGAAGCGCTTTACAACTCCTTCGGTAGAGACGTATTTCAACACTGCCACCAAGGAGGGGGAAAAGAAACAAGGACTAAATTGGATGTAGAAATTTCATCCTTACCACTTTGCAATCATCTTCAAAAATCTCTTGGACTTCTTCCTTTGTGCATGTTTCTTCCACGCACTCTCGCTCCAGATTCCCTTCTCTAAGCTCTTCTGCAAACTGGTTGGTTCTGGGGACTCGAGACAGCAGCTGCAGAGCTGAAGGTTTCTGTAGGAAGACTCAATAACACATCCACAGTATTAAACATCTGGCTCCTGTCTGCTGACAAACTGCGTCATGAAGTCAGACGACTACCTCTGAAATGTTCTGGTGGGTACTTGCACTGAGACTGGAGTTATATAAAGGCTGATACTTCCTTCATGAGAGGCCCTGTCAGGACAGGTGAAAATGGGTAAGGCCAGCCAACAGGAGGTCATCATGGCCTTTGCTCCATAGAACACAGAACAGTACAGCAGGGAAACAGGCTCTTGGGCCCATAACATTGTGCCAAAGCACCACACCAGGGCAACGCATTCCAGGCACCCACCACTCCCTCACATCCCCTTTGAACCTGTCTGCTCTCACCTTCAATGTATGCCCTCTGGTATTTGATATTTCAACCCTGGGAAATAGATACTCCCTGTCTACTCCATTTATGCCTCTCATACGCTTGTAACCCTCTATCAGATCTCCCTTCAGCCTCTGCCACTTCAGAAAATACAACCCACATTTGTCCAGCCTCTCATGATAGCACACACCCTCTAAACCAGGCAGCATCTGGATAAACCTCTTCCTCACCCTCTCCAAAGACTCAACGTCCTATAGTGGGGCAACCAGAACTGTACACAATACTCCAGATGTGGCTGAATCAAAGTTTTATAAAGTTGCAACATAACCTCTTGACTTTTGAACTCAGTGCCTTGACTATTAAAAGCAAGCATTCTATAAACCTTCTTAACCACCCTATTGACCTGTGTAGCCACTTTCAAGGAGCTATGAACTTGGATCCCAAGAACTCTCTGCTCAGTAACACTGTTAAGAATTTTGCCCTTAACAGTGTACTGTCTCCTTGCATTTGTACTACTGAGATGCAACACACAAGAACACAAGAAATGAACATAAGAAATAGGAGCAGGAGTAAGCCATCTGGCCCTTCGAGCCTACTCCGCCATTCATTAAGATGATGGCTGATCTGGCCATGGACTCATCTCCATCTACCTGCCTTTTCCCCTTAACCCTTGTGCAAAAATAGATCCAACCTTATCTTAAATATATTTACAGAGGTAGCCTCCACTGCTTCATTGTGCAGAGAATTCCACAGATTCACCACTCCCTGGGAAAAGCAGTTCCTCCTCATCACCATCCTGTCTACTCCCCCGAATCTTGAGGCTGTGTCCCTTAGCTCTAGTCTCACCTACCAATGGAAACAACTTTCCTGCTTCTATCTTATCTATCCCTTCCATAATTTTATATGTTTCTATAAGATCTCTCATTCTTCTGAATTCCAGCAAGAATAGTCCCAAGCAACTAAATCTCTTCTCATAGTCTAATCCCCTCATCTCTGGAATCAACCTAGTCATCCTCCTCAGCACCACCTCCAAAGCCAGTATATCCTTCTTCAAGTAAGGAAACCCAGAACTGCACACAGTACTCCAGGTGCGGCCTCACCAGTACCCTGTACAGTTGCAGAATAACCTCCCTGCTCTTAAATTCAATCCCTCTAAAAATGAAGGCCAATGTTCTATTTCTGTTCTTGACAGCCTGCTGCACAAGCAAACCAACCTTTGTGGTTCATGCACAGGCACTCCCAAGTCCCTCTGCACTGCAGCATGCTGCAATGTTTTACCATTTAAATAATAACATGATCTTTCATTTTCCTTCAAAGTGAATGACCTCGCAATTACCAACATTGTACTCCATCTGCCAGACCCTTGCCCACTCACTGAATCTATCTATATCTCTTTGCAGACTGTCTGTATCTTCCGCACAATTTGCTTTTCCATTGAATTTAGTATCAGCAGCAAACTTACATACACTACACTCTGTCCCCTCTTCTAGATTGTTAATGTATATTGTGAACAGTTGTGGGCCCAGCACCAAGCCTTGTGGCACACCACTCACACTGATTGCTAACCAGAATAACACCCCTGTATCCCAACTCTCTGCTTTCTATTAGTTAACCAATCCTCTATCCATGAAAATACATCACCCCCAAATCTGTGCATCCTTATCTTATGGACAAGTCTTTTATGTGGCACCTTACGCCAATCCCATGAAGGGATTTCTACAGAGTCTCTGTGGGTGGAGGTTAGGAACAGGAAGGGGTCAATAACTTTACTGGGTGTTTTTTTATAGACTGCCTAATAGTAACAGGGATATCAAGGAGCAGATAGGGAAACAGATTCTGGAAAGGTGTAATAAAAACAGAGTTGTCATGATGGGAGATCTTAATTTCTCAAATATCGATTGGCATCTCCCTAGAGCGAGGGGTTTAGATGGAGTGGAGTTTGTTTGGTGTGTTCAGGAAGGTTTCTTGACACAATATGTAGATAAGCCCACAAGAGGAGAGGCTGTACTTGATTTGGTATTGGGAAATGAACCTGGTTAGGTGTCAGATCTCTCAGTGGGAGAACATTTTGGAGATAGTGATCATAATTCTATCTCCTTTACAATAGCATTGGAGAGAGATAGGAACAGACAAGTTAGAAAAGTGTTTAATTGGAGTAAGGGGAATTATGAGGCTATCAGGCAGGAAATCGGAGGCTTAAATTGGAAACAGATGTTCTCAGGGAAATGTACTGAAGAAATGTGGCAAATATTCAGGGGATGTTTGTGTAGAGTTCTGTATAGGTACATTCCAATGATCCAGGGAAATTATGGTAGGGTACAGGAACTGTGAAGTACAAAGGCTGTAATAAATCTAGTCAAGAAGAAAAGAAAAGCTTACAAAAGGTTTAGAGAGCTAGGTAATGCTAGTGATCTAGAAGATTATAAGGCTACTATGAAGGAGCTTTAGGGGGAAATTAAGAGACCCAGAAGGGGCCATGAGAAGGTCTTAACGGGCAGAATTAAGGAAAACCCCAAGGCATTTTACAAGTATGTGAAGAGCAAGAGGATGAGACGTGAAAGAATAGGACCTATCAAGTGTGACAGTGGGAAAGTGTGTATGGAACCAGAAGAAATAGCAGACCTACTTAATGAATACTTTACTTCAGTATTCACTATGGAAAAGGATCTTAGTGATTGTAGTGATGACTTGCAGCAGACTGAAAAACTTGAGCATGTAGATATTAAGAAAGAGTATGTGCTGGAGCCTTTGGAAAGCATCAAGTTGGATAAGTCACCAGGACTGGACGAAATGTACCCCAGGCTACTGTAGGAGGTGAGGGAGGAGATTGCTGAGCCTCTAGTGATGATCTTTGCATCATCAATGGGGACCGGAGAGGTTCTGGAGAATAAGAGGGTTGCGGACATTGTTTCTTTATTCAAGAAAGGGAGTAGAGATTGCCCAGGAAATTATAGACCAGTGAGTCTTATCTCAGTGATGGAGAAGATCCTGAGAGGCAGGATTTATGAACATTTGGAGAGGTATATGATTGGGAATAGTCAGCATGGCTTTGATAAGGTACCCCATGCAAGGCTTGAAAAAGTAAGAAGGCATGGGATCCAAGGGGACATTGCTTTGTGGATCCAGAACTGGCTTGCCCACAGAAGGGAAAGAGTGGTTGTAGACGGGTCATATTCTGCCTGGAGGTCAGTGACCAGTGGTGTGCCTCAGGGATCTGTTCTGGGACCCTTACTCTTTGTGATTATTATAAATGACCTGGATGAGGAAGTGGAGGGATGGGTTAGTAAGTTTGCTAATGACACTAAGGTTGGGGGTGTTGTGGATAGTGTGGAGGGCTGTCAGAGGTTACAGCGGGACATTGATAGGATGCAAAACTGGGCTGAAAAGTGTCAGATGGAGTTCAACCCAGATAAGTGTGAGGTGGTTCATTTTGGTAGGTCAAATATGATGGCAGAATTTAGTATTAATGGTAAGTCTCTTGGCAGTGTGGAGGATCAGAGGGATCTTGGGGTCTGAGTCCATAGGATGCTCAAAGCAGCTGCACAGGTTGACTCTGTGGTTAAGAAGATGTATGGTGTATTGACCTTCATCAATCATGGAATTGAATTTAGGAGCCAAGAGGTAATGTTGCACCTATATAGGACCCTGTTCAGACTCCACTTGGAGTACTGTGCTCAGTTCTGGTCGCCTCACTACAGGAAGGATGTGGAAGCCATAGAAAGGTGCAGAGGAGATTTACAAAGATGTTGCCTGGATTGGGGACATGCCTTGTGAGAATAGCGAACTCGGCCTTTTCTTCTTGGGGTGACGGAGTTTGAGAGGTGACCTGATAGAAGTGTACAAGATGATGAGAGGCATTGATTGTGTGGATAGTCAGAGGCTTTTTCCCAGGGCTGAAATGGTTGCACAAGAGGACACAGGTTTAAGGTGCTGGGGAGTAGGTACAGAGGAGATGTCAGGGGCAAGTTTTTTACTCAGAGAGTAGTGAGTGCGTGGAATGGGCTGCTGGCAACAGTGGTGGAGGCGGATACGATAGGGTCTTTCAAGAGACTTTTAGTTAGGTACATGGAGCTTAGTAAAATAGATGGCTATAGGTAAGCCTAGTAATTTCTAAGGTAGGGACATGTTCGGCACAACTTTGTGGGCCGAAGGGCCTGTATTGTGCTGTAGGTTTTCTATGTTTCTATCGAACACCTTCTGGAAATCCAAATAAATAACACCCACCTGTTCCCCTCTATCCACTGCACTTAATCCAGGTAAACTCCTCTCATTTATCTGGATTAAACTCCATCTGCCATTCCTCTGCCCATATGTGCAACTGATCTATATCATACTGTATTTTTTGCCAGTCTTCTACACTATATATAACTCCACCAAATCAGGTATCATCTGCAAACTTATTTACCCACCTATCTATATTTTCATCCAGGTCATTTATATATATTACAAACAGCAGAGGTTCCAGCACAGATCTCTATGGAATTCCACTAATTACAGACCTCGAATAAGTCCCTTCAAATACTACTCTCTGTCTTCTAGCACAATCCAGTTCTGAATCCAAACAGCCAATTCAATGGAGAGGTACAGATGGGAGGAAGAGGTTGCAGTGAGAATTCATTGATACTTACCATCATTTGTGCGACAGCCACTGAGAAGGAACAAGATGATCCAGTAACTTAGGGCGAGCTTCATCTTCCTTTGTCACCGTCCGGTCCAGTGTTTTGGAGAGACACGATGAGGGATTTTGCAAATTGATCTTTATCACTCAGATCACAGTTACACTTTTTCCATAGTCAGTATTTTTTTGTTTTGCAAATAATTTCTGTTAATAAATAACCAATGATTTTGAAAGACTTTCACAAGGGTACACAGGGGTACGCTGATCTTTGGAAATAAATTCTGGTAACGTTGACAGCAGAAAAGTGGAACACCTTTCTTTTCAGTCTGTTTATACATTGAAACTGCATTGGAACAGAGAGAATTCCTGGTTGTAATAGTGCATTTGTTATGTTAAATCATACAAATATCTTGATTAATGTGTGAAAGCTGTTCAAATCCTCTCAATGTTTATCCATATAGAATATGCTGCCCGTGAAACTCCCAAATGCTCGAGTGTTCTGATCTTTGAAATGAATTGGTATTCTAAACAATCTCAACCTACCTTCCCCAAGATCAGAAACATTACAGTTAATTTCCATCAAACATTCAGTTCTTGAACCAACTGGCAAACCTCTGGTCATTACTGTTTGGTAACACGATGACCACCTTGATCACTTTGCACCAAAATGGACACTTACCATTCTAATTGTGTTACTTAAAGACAAAAATGTTAGCTTTATTTATCACATGTACATCGAAGCAGAGAGTGAATACCTTGTTTGCTACCTACGACCAACCCAGTGTGAGCATGTGCTGGGGACAATCTGCAAGTGGTGCCATGCTTCCGGCGCCAACAGAGCATGCCCACAACTCACCAATCCCAAATAGTATGTCGTTGGAATGTGGGAGGAAAGTAGAGCACCCAGAGGAGACACATGCGGTCACAGGAGAATATACAAATTCCTTACAGACAGGGCAGCAATTGAACCCCGATCATGATTGCACTCAATGGCACTGTAAAGCATTACACTATGTTCTACGCTACTGTGCAGCCCTTTTGTTGCGAGGAAGCAGGGTGACGGGTTTGATGAGTGAGACAGAAGGCACTGACTATGAATAAGCACACTAACCATTTATTTACAAAGAGTAAAACATCTAGCATGTCAATCAAACATCCAAGTCACACCAAGCTACAAAAACTACAACATTAAACAATCATTAACACTTCAAACTCAACAGGTACTTCATTAAGTCTTTCCAAATTACACAACTACAAAACTAAACGTTCAACAGATACTTAGTTAAATGTGCGCGTGGGCCCTCCTGTATCTGTAGCAAACTTTTCCAGCGGTTCTTCAGCACTGGTCACGACCTCAGTGTGAAGTAAGCCCCTGGAGACAAGGACAGACAGCCAGACGTGCTATTCTTATACCCCTGAGGCGCTCAAAACCAGACACTGACGCCGTGGCACACGAGGCAACTAGTGGGAAGGGGCTGCCGCACCCCACAGACAGGTCACTTGCCAAACGGCAAGGCATAAGTGACTGTGGACTGACAAGTAAACTAAGCCTTCACATTACACCATTATATTTAATGACTAATTCATAATTGAGAGAAATGATTAAATTAAAGACGGTTCTTAAGGAGTCCATTTAGAATGTGCTGACACAGAAAGAACGTGCAAAGCAACTTGCAGGGCAACGTATAAACCAATTTGCAAAATCAGGATGAAACAATAGCTTGCTGATTAAAGAAGCGATACGGGTAACGGGAAGACATGCTTAACGGTTGAACAATAACGGTGTTAATGCGCTGAGGCTGATAAGTGGGCCAAAGGGTAATCACATTTGTAATTTTGTAATGAGATTAAGGAAGAATGTCTGCACCTCACATGGGTGCAACTCACAAAGTCGTAAACAAGTAGGGTATAAAAAACTGTGCAAAGTGTAATTCGGCACTCAATCTAGCAGGAGCTGGTTGGGTCCGACTCTGCAGACTCGAAAAATAAAGTTTACCGTTCTGCAAATTGCTGAGACTCAGTGTGTTTCTGACAACGTGGGGGCTCGTCCGGGATCCACACTCCGGCCGCGGTGGACACGAGGAAGGACATCGGAGACGGTGCACCCCGCCGAGTTTGGCGGTCCCTGACTCCTTGCTCGTCGCTCCGACGCGGCTTGAGCGAGTGATATCCGGACAGCGCAGAGCGGTAAACGGGGAGAAGGGGACAGTACCTGGTACTGGAAGTCCCCAGGACGCACCGGGTAAGTGCCTACTATTATAGTAGAAGGGTGCGGGAATAAGTAAGGACGGAGAAGACCGGGATCGCTACCCGGGGGTCCTCCTGATAAAAGTCCTTGGGACGCACCGGGTAAAGTGCCTACTGTTGCAGTAGAAGGGTGCGGGATTAAGTAAGAGCGGAATAAGATGGGAGGGGGTGGCTCTAAAAAGAAAGAGGAAACTAGCCCCCTCGGTAGAATGTTTGAGAATTGGGGATGTGGAAGACTAAAAGGGAAACAAAAGAAAAAAATGATACAGTACTGTTTAATTTGGTCGAAACAGCCGATAGAAAAACCTGCGGTCTGGTGGCCGCGGCTTGGGTCTGAGGAGGATTGGGTACGACAAGCCTTAAACATTTACGTTAATTCAAAACCAAATGTAAAACCGGAAGAAATTGCTTATGCTTTTTGTTGGGCTCCCTGGCCAGGAGTAACAACAAAGAGTTTTAAATTGGGCATTAAAAGGGAGCGGAAGTGGGACCCACTCGATCATTTACCCCCTCCCTATGTCCAGCCTTCTGCGCCCCTTGCGGGAGCAGAGGGAGGACGTGAAGAAAGTGAAAAAAACAGAAGAAATAGACCCGGAGAGGGATGTTAGGGAAAAAGCAAAAGCAAGGATCGAAACAAGGAGTGTGACAGGAGCAGATAAGAAAAAGAAAGACGAATTAAAAAAGGAAGAGGTACAGCTGTGTCCCCTTCGAGAGGTTCCAATGGGAGGAGAACGGGGAGGAACAGGATTTGTAAACGTCCCTCTGACAAGTACCGAAGTACGAGGATTTAAGAAAGATATGAAAACTTTATTAGAAGATCCGATGGGACTGGCAGAACAGTTGGATCAATTCTTAGGACCTAATGTTTACACTTGGGAAGAAATGCATGCGATTATGGGAACGCTATTTTCTGCACAAGAGAGGCAAATGATACGACAAGCTGCAATATCAATTTGGGGAAGGGAACAGCCGAATGAGTTACCGGGGGACCGGAAATTTCCAGTAAACGACCCACAGTGGGACAAACAAGCAGAAGAAAGAAGACGGCAATATCCCATTGCCATGGAAGGGAGGAGGGGATTACAACCTGTAATTGAGACATTAGTATCAGATGGACTCCTGGAAGAATGTATGTCACCCTTTAATACCCCCATCCTACCGGTCCGAAAGCCCGACGGCACGTATCGAATGGTTCAAGATCTGAGAGGCTTAAATGCGGTAGTCCAAACACGATACCCGGTAGTGCCTAACCCCTATACATTAATGAGCAAAATACCTCCTGAACATGAATGGTTCAGTGTGATAGATCTAAAAGATGCCTTTTGGAGTTGCCCGTTGGAGGAAGGTAGCCGAGATATGTTCGCATTTGAATGGGAAAATCCTTTCACTGGGCGGAAGAAGCAACTCCGGTGGACCGTCTTGCCCCAAGGGTTCACGGATGCCCCAAACCTATTCGAACAGGTACTGGAGCAAGTATTGGCTGGATTCCATTGTACCGAAAAGAACCAACTATTACAGTATGTCGATGACCTACTACTATCGGGACCAGCAGAGGAGGTAGTGCGAGACGATACTATAAGACTCCTGAATTACCTAGGAGAAAAAGGATTGCGGGTGTCCAAGAAGAAACTGCAATTTGTCGAGAAGGAAATAACATATCTCGGACACAGAGTCAGTAAAGGGCACCGCCAAATAACCCCAGAAAGAATAGCCGGAATAACTAAAATACCGCTTCCCAGGACAAAGAAGGAAATAAGACAATTTCTGGGCTTAGTGGGCTATTGCCGGATTTGGATAGAGAATTATACCTCCCTGGTGAAGTTTATGTACGACAAATTGGCAAAGGAAGACCGGGGAATAATCAGCTGGACCGAAGAAGAAGAACAGAAGTTCAGGAAAATAAAAGGGCAACTAATTCGGGCCCCGGTATTAACACTGCCAGCACTGGAAAAGCCCTTTCAGCTGTATGCAACAAACAATGAAGGAACTGCGTTAGGAGTACTAACCCAAGAAAAAGGAGGAAAGCGGCAACCTGTAGCCTTTTTATCAAAAATGTTAGACCCGGTATCCCGGGGATGGCCGACGTGCATACAAGCCGTAGCGGCAGCAGCCGTACTAGTAGAAGAAGCACGGAAATTAACCTTTGGAGGAAGAATGACGGTGTATACCCCGCACTCCGTTAGCACCCTCTTAGCCCAAAAAGCTCAGCGGTGGTTGACGGACTCTTGCATACTGAAATACGAAACCATTCTGATGGTCGGGGATGATTTAAGCTTTGAAAAGAACAATAGTTGTAACCCGGCACAGTTCTTATACGGGGAATCAACAGGGGAGGAAACCGAGCATAACTGCGTGGAGCTAACAGACCTTCAGACAAAAAGTAGGGAAGATCTACAAGAAGTTCCCCTAATTGAAGGCGAGGAACTATATATCGACGGCTCCTCCACATGCATCAATAGGGTACGACACAGTGGATATGCTATTATAAACGGGAGGACTAGGGAGACGGTGGAGTCCGGCCGGCTCCCGGGTAATTGGTCAGCCCAGTCTTGTGAACTATATTCCTTGCAGAGGGGACTGCAACTGTTAAGAAACAAAATAGGCACTATATACACCGATTCTAAGTATGCCTATGGAGTGGTACACACCTTCGGAAAGATTTGGAAAGAACGGGGGTTGATAACAGCCAGGGGAAGGGAATTAGCTCACGAACAAATGATAAGCATGACTCTGGAAGCTCTAACACTACCTCAAGAAATTGCAGTGGTTCACGTTCCAGGACATCAACGAGGAACAGCCCCGGAAGCAATAGGAAACCGGCTCGCAGATGAAGAAGCCAAACGGGCAGCAATGGAAAAAACGGTCCGACTTCTAACCCTGATACCAATAAGGGAAGGGCTTAACAAACTACCAGTCTTCACCCAAGTAGAAATAGACGCTATGAGCCAGCTGGGAGCCCGACAAACATCAGAAGGCGAGTGGAAGACCCCCGACGGACGGCAAGTACTGAATAAGGAAGTAACTCGTCATATACTGCAACAACTACACCAACAAAGCCATTGGGGAGTGCAAGCTATGTGCGACACTATCCTAAGGGACTATGTTTATAAAGGGATATTCACACTAGCTCAACAGGAGGTGTGGGGCTGTTACACCTGTCAAAAGGTAAACAAGAAAATGATGCGTGCCACCCATAAGGGGGGACAAACACTAGCCGTCCGACCGTTCCATCGGATCCAAATAGACTTTACGGAACTACCACAAGTTCAGAGATGGAAGTACCTGTTAGTAATTGTGGATCACTTCACTCGGTGGGTGGAAGCATTCCCAACCACTAAAGCGGACGCCCCTACAGTGGTACGGATCCTATTAGAAAATATAGTCCCGAGATATGGAATAATGGGGTCTATTGATTCAGATAGGGGAACACACTTTGCCTCAAAAACACACCAGCTAATCTGTGACGCCTTAGGAATCCAGTGGAAGCTGCACACCCCCTGGCACCCTCAGAGCTCAGGAAGAGTTGAGAGGATGAACAGTACTTTGAAGACGCAATTGACAAAACTAATGATGGAAACCAAGCTACCCTGGACCAAGTGTCTACCCCTGGCCCTACTAAGAATCCGCACGGCTCCTCGAAAAGATATAGGAGTATCCCCTTATGAAATGTTGTTTGGCCTTCCATATTGGAACAAGGTGGAGGGCTATCCTTCCCTGCAAGGGGGAGATGTCTTTGTAAGGGACTATTTACAGGCACTGTCTCGTTCTTTTGCAGAATTGCGCAGGAAGGGGTTACTCGCACAAACCCCACCTCTGGACTTCGCACTCCACCGAACTCAGCCCGGTGACTGGGTCCTGATTAAGACTTGGAAGCCAGAGAAGTTACAGCCGCGGTGGGAAGGCCCATTCCAGGTGCTACTGACCACCGAAGCCGCAGTAAGGACAAAAGAAAAAGGGTGGACCCACGCCGCGAGAATCAAGGGACCCGTAAAGCCCGAAGAAGGTGCAGAATGGACTTGCGTCCAGGGAGAAGACCCGATGGTGCTAAAGCTCAAAAGACGGACAGAATGAACTTTGGGACTGTAATGTATATACTGCTATTGTTGAGAAGCGCTGAAGGGGGATGTGATAAGTGCAGGACGATGGTAAGGGTGGGCATGACGGTTTTTTTCCAGGGTCCTTTGTATCACACTCGCATGTAAACGAGAAATGTTATGACTACAACAAAAAGGAGGAGTATGTGGAAAGTTTAATCTAACCAACTGCTGCTTAAAGATAGATGACAACGGAAAGGTGGTTCAAAAAAAATATCAGATAAAATAAGGAAACTGGCCCACGTGCCGGTACAGACCTGGAAGCCGCTGGGGTATTGGGACTGGCTGGACGGATGGTTGAAAGGCTGGTGGCGAACCACTTTAGGGGTTATAGGAGGGGGATTGATGGTCCTCCTTCTGCTACCATGTCTGATCCCCTGCTTGCGGGAGCTAGTAGCTCGGGTGGCAAGACAAGTCATGCAACCAGGGGCCCCAGCTGATCCTGTTCAGGTACTCCTACAAAGGGAAATAGAGCTAGAGGAAGAAGCCTATGTAAACCCGTGGCAAAAGCCCAACTGATAGCACATTCTAAAAAGAAAAAGGGTGGATTGAGAGAAATGATTAAATTAAAGACGGTTCTTAAGGAGTCCATTTAGAATGTGCTGACACAGAAAGAACGTGCAAAGCAACTTGCAGGGCAACGTATAAACCAATTTGCAAAATCAGGATGAAACAATAGCTTGCTGATTAAAGAAGCGATACGGGTAACGGGAAGACATGCTTAACGGTTGAACAATAACGGTGTTAATGCGCTGAGGCTGATAAGTGGGCCAAAGGGTAATCACATTTGTAATTTTGTAATGAGATTAAGGAAGAATGTCTGCACCTCACATGGGTGCAACTCACAAAGTCGTAAACAAGTAGGGTATAAAAAACTGTGCAAAGTGTAATTCGGCACTCAATCTAGCAGGAGCTGGTTGGGTCCGACTCTGCAGACTCGAAAAATAAAGTTTACCGTTCTGCAAATTGCTGAGACTCAGTGTGTTTCTGACAATAATTATGTTTAATTTTGTTTTTTCCTGTGAACGCAGCAAGAGGAATTTCTTTAGGCAGAGGGTGGTGGTGAATTCTGTGGAATTCATTGCCACAGGTCACTGTGGAGGTCAAGTCATTGGGTATACTTAAGGCAGAGGATGACAGTCAGGGCATGAAGGGATACAGGGAGAAGGTAGGACATTGGGGCTGAGAGGGAAAATGGATCAGTCATGATGAAATAGTGGAGCAGACTCGATGGGCCAAATGGCCTAATTCTGTTCCCATATCTTATGGTCTTTTATGACGCTAAATTTTCATTGCACGTGGACTTGTGCAGATGACAATAAACTTGGCTTTGACTTTGTCTTTCCCCCAGCACCAGCTTACAAAGATGGCTCACCACCACCTCAAGCTCAGTTGATGGACAATCAGCTTTGGCCTTGCTAACATCACCCACAAATCAACAGTAATTATGGCATGGGATTAGGCTGTCTCAATTTTCCGTTGTAGTATCAGCAGAGAGTTAGTGTAAACTGAACAAGGTTAAATAGTTTTGCTACTGCTAATAATTCCTGATTACCTAGGAGGAGGATATTTGGCCCAACAAGTTGATACCGGCTGACAGACCAATCACATTCTTCCATTTATATCCCATCAACCAATGCTTTTTCACATGCTCCTTAGCTCTCCTCAGGTCCTCCTACCATCACCTGTATTGGGAACAATCTGAATTGCTCAGGAATAACGTGACACAAGAGCATAGTGGTTAGCACAACTCTTTACAGTACCACCGACCCGGGGTCTGTGAGGAGTTTGCACATTCTCCCCGTGACTGCATGGCTCCGGTCTCCTCCCACAGGCCAAAGATGCTACTGGTTGGTAGGTCAATTGATTATTGTAAATTGTCCATTTATTGAAGGCCTCTGCAGGGGAGGGCCGACCATGGATGTTGCGTCCTAGCTGTCTGATACACAAGCCAGGGTAGCACAATATGGAGAGCAAGCTGTTGCCAATGTAGCAAGCCCCCCCCCCCTTCTCCACACAACTGATGAATCCAAAGGAATGGCAGAGACCGATACAGTTTGGCACCAGCAGCATCGCAAGCATTTGTGTATAGCAACCATCTAGTGACTTTCGCATGGTCCTGGTGAGTGTCCACGTCTCTCATTCATACGTGAGAATGGACTGTACGACTGCTATGAAGATCCTCTTTTTGAGCCCGCTGCTCAGGTTCGACCTCCAGATTTCCTTCATGTCATTCTGTATGGAGACAGTTGCTATACACGAATGCTCCGGATGGCTCTTGGGGTGAGTTGGCAACAGCACATGATGAACGTCGAGCTCTATGACGACCTACTGATGCTCACTACTAAAATCGAGGCAAGAAGATTGCAACTAGCGGGGCACTGTCTACGCCACCCTGAGCTACCTGCCAGCCTAGTCGTCACATGGGAGCCCAAGCATGGGAGGATGAACCCTGGGCGCTCCTAGAAGATAGCGGCGCGGCTAATGTAGATGAACTGAACACACTGATGAGGGAGAGGGAGGAGTGGAGAGTCCGTCATTGTGCCCGACGCCGGCCCCCTAGCCTGAGTCGACGTAGTAGCATTGCAAGAGTTACCAGTACAGCATTGAACTCAAGTAGGACTGCCTTAGGGACTCCAGCTCCAGGGTTTACCCCCAAAGCCTTCCCCATGATTGGGCATAGCCGCAAGGCAGCAGAGATTTGAGATCCTAGATCAGCTGCGAAGGACGGCTGATGAGCCTCATCTGTCCAGTGATTAGGCTAGGGTTAAATCAGGCGATTGCTGAGTGGCACAGCTTCTGTGAGAGAGAATGGGGGAGAGAGAGAGATAAAAACCAGAGCACTGTGTCCTGGTCGGATATGTGCCATTTTGCCATGTTCCCAATCAGAACAATACTTAATTCACCTTGTGAGTTTGCTTAAGCCCTGCTTCTAACTATGTAACTATGAAAATGGACAAGGGAGAGCCAGAGGATGTAGTGTACCTGGACTTCCAGAAAGCTTTTGGTAAAGTCCCACATAGGAATTAGTGGGCAAAATTAGGGCACATGGTATTGGGGGCAGAATACTAACACGGATTGAAAATTGGCTGGCTGACAGGAAACAAAGAGTAGTGATTAACGGGTCCCTTTCGGAATGGCAGGCTGTGACCAGTGGGGTACCGCAAGGTTCGGTGCTAGGACCTCAGCTGTTTACAATATACATTAATAATTTAGATGAAAGGATTAAAAGTAACATTAGCAAATTTGCTGATGACGCAAAGCTGGGTGGCAGTGTGAAATGTCAGGAGGATGTTATGAGAATGCAGGCTGTCTTGGACAGGTTGGGTGAGTGGGCAAATGTATGGCAGATGCAGTTTAATGTGGATAAATGTGAGGTTATCCACTTTGGTGGCAAGAACAGGAAGGCAGATTACTATCTAAATGGAGTCAAGTTAGGAAAAGGGGAAGTACAATGAGATCTAGGTGTTCTTGTACATCAGTCAATGAAAGCAAGCATGCAGGTACAGCAGGCAGTGAAGAAAGCTAATGGCATGCTGGTTTTTATAACAAGAGGAATTGAGTATAGGAGTAAAGAGGTCCTTCTGCAGCTGTACAGGGCCCTGGTGAGACCCCACCTGGAGTATTGTGTACAGTTTTGGTCTCCAAATTTGAGGAAGGACATTCTTGCTATTGAGGGAGTGCAGCGTAGGTTCACAAGGTTAATTCCCGCAATGGCGGGACTGTCATATGTTGAAAGATGGGAGCGACTGGGCTTGTATACACTGGAATTTAGAAGGATGAGAGGGGATCTGATTGAAACAGATAAGATTATTAAGGGATTGGACAAGCTGGAGGCAGGAAGCATGTTCCCGCTGATGGGCGAGTCCAGAACTAGAGGCCACAGTTTAAGAATAAGGGGTAGGCCATTTAGAATAGAGATGCGGAAAAACTTTTTCACCCAGAGAGTGGTGGATATGTGGAATGCTCTGCCCCAGAAGGCAGTGGAGGCCAAGTCTCTGGATGCATTCAAGAAAGAGTTAGATGGAGCTCTTATAGATAGTGGGGTCAAGGGATTTGGGGAGAGGGCAGGAATGGGGTACTGATTGTGTATGATCAGCCATGATCACAGTGAATGGTGGTGCTGGCTAGAAGGGGCAAATGGCCTACTCCTGCACCTACTGTCTATTGTCTAACTGGAAAGCTCCCACTGAAAGAATTTGATACAGATCAAAGGTTCATCCAGACAAATTCACCACGGAGACACAAGGTTCTGCCGATGGTGGAATGTGAATCAACACACAAAGTGACATTTCAGGCTGACACCCTTCTATAATGCTGGACCCAAGCACAGGAGCACACAGAGACCTGGAAGGGTTAAACCAAACTAGGAATTTTATTAAGAAGGGAGACAAAACAAAATAGTACAACTTACAAGGTCTTGGATAACTTGGAATAACTCGGCCAATACTTCACTAGGCAAGGTTTAGGACGACTGAGCAAATGAGGGGTTAGCACTGCCCCTTTAAATACACTCTGTGGCATGTAAGAATTTAATTGGATACTGGCAAAGTCTCAGAGAATTAATTGGAAGTAATCAAGTGAAATGGCAACTTAAATGTAAACTAGAAAAGCCCTAACAATAACTTTTAAAAAAATGAAGCTCAACAATATGGATATTTATATTTAATAAAACACAGAACACAAAAACAACAGCAATAACCTGGAGCCCTCAGAAAACTCTACTGATGACCCAAGGTTGTGACATCTTCATGTGGACCAAGATATGGAAGCGGGTATAACCAGTGAGGGGAAGGGGTGGATCCAAAACTGGCAGTTGCTTGGCAGGTGTGATTAAAGGCAGACGATGATGGAGACTGTTGGGAGACAAAGATCTTCACCTGAAGTGTCTCTTCAAAGGACACTGTGGAGATCCTCTTCAACATTGGCATCTGCTCTGTACACTTGATAGCAGAAGGAAAGGAAGCATGGGGTATCAGGAGAAATCTTAAAGCATAGATTACGACAGCATAGTACAAGCCCTTCAGCCCATGATGTTGTACTGACCTTATAGACATCTATCATCAGGGATCCCCACCCAGGTCACACTCCCTTTTCACTGCTGCCTTCAGGAAGGAGGTAAAGCAGCCTCAAGACTCACACCATCAGGTTCAGTAACAGTTATTACCCCTCAACCAGAGAGGATAACTTCATTCAGCTTCACTTGCCCCATCACTGAACTGCTCCCACAACCAACGGACTCACTTTCAAGGACTCTTCGCCTCATGTTCTTCATATTTATTGCTTATATATTAATTATTATCACTTTCTTTTTGTTCTTGCACAGTTTGTTGTCTTCTGCATTCTGGTTGAACACCCAAGTTGGGCGGTCTTCCACTGATTCTGTTATGGTTATTATTCTATGGATTTATTGAGTATGCCCACAGGAAAATGGATCTTAGGGTTGCATATGGTGATATATATGTACATTGATTTAAAAAATTGCTTAGAACTTTTGAACTTTGAACCTACTTTAAGATCAATCTAACCTTTCCCTCTTATATAAGCCTCCATTTTTTTCTAAAAGTCTCCTAAATGGCCCTAATGTATCTGCCTCTACCACCATCCCTGTAGTGCATTCCTTACACCAACCACCCACTCAGAGGGAAAAAAAAACTACCTCCGACATTGCCTCTATACAGTACTTTCCTCCAATCATTTTAAAATCAACCCTTGGGAAAGTGTCTATGATCTATGCTCTTATCTTCTTGTAGAACTCTATCAGGTCACCTCCAATCCTCCTTTGCTCCAAATGGAAAAGCCCGAGATAGCTCAACCTCTCCTCTAATCCAGCCAGCACTCTGGTAAATCTCTTCTGAACCCTCTCTAAAGCTTCCACATGTTTCCTATAATGAGGCAACCAGCATCACGTGTGGTCTAACCAGGGTTTTATAGAGCTGCAACACTACCTGGTGTTCCCTGATCTCAGTTCCCGGATTAATGAAGGCCAACACACCATACACACGTAACAACCTTTATCAGATTGCTGGAGCAAAAAGCTGAATTGTTTTTCAGGTTTCTGTGCAAATTTGCAGGATCTGACTGCCCGCTGGAAGCTCAGACCACAGTCCGGCATTGAAGAGGCTGTCAGGGTGGTGAGGCATCACGCCCGGACCTTCACCCTCGAAGCTCCCAACGCAGACTCTCCACCTCCTGCTCCCAATGTGCCGCCATCCTCTGTTGGCAGCTCCTCAGGAGGCACCTCTTGTTCTGTGTTTCCAGCAACACAGGGCGCGGTTTACCTGACCTGTCCATTGCAGACACGTCCACCCGGCTGTAACACGAAAGGTCAGTTGCTTTCAGCCGTAGGGTCTTTGGACTTACTGCCAGAGGAGCTGAGGCCGTTTGCATGGAGCATCCCGCTTCTGACCCTGAAGAGATTCGTGTCCTGAGTAGCGCTGACTCCGTAGGGGCCGCCATTTTCCCGAAGAGACGCGGCTGCCTGGGTTCGATCAGGACCTGCTTAAGAGTCCGCAACAAAGCTTCCTTCGGCTGGCTCCACCTCCGCTGGTGGAGGGCGGTGTCCCGGTCTGAGTCTGTGGTTTAGTTCTCGGAGCGAGTCTGGCTGGGCGCACCTCCGCTCAGCTGGAACGGCTAGTCGCACTCAGGCACCAAAATCTTCAGCGGTCTTTCATCGACACCTGCAGTCCCATTCAGAGATGCAGGTAGGAGGTACCTGTTTGGACTGCTACGCCACACCATCCATTTCCTAGCCATGGCAGTCCATTTTTCAACCGGGAGTCCCCAGTGGAAGTCCCTTTATGAGGGTGTCCCCCACTTCCACATTAGGGTCCCGGGATGGAGGCTGAGGTGTTCTATAATAAACCACATTCGTTTCTACCTGGATCTCCCAGTTACCTGGGAGAGACCGTGTACCACATCTACAGGGCTGTGCGAGGTTGTAGCCCCCTTTTGCATAACTGTCTCGCCTTCTGGCTATTTGCCAATGGTCTGGCAACTGTCGTCGGGGTGGAGCTACAGAAGACTTAGGTCCCACACCACTAGGTCCAGGACAAGTTATTACCCTTCGACTGTCAGGCTTCCGAACCAACGTGGATAACATCAGTCACCTCAACTCTGAACTGATCCCACAACCCATGGACTCAGTTTCAAGGACTTGACAACTCGTACTCAGTTTGTTTATTTGCCTCTAATTCTGGAGACAAGCTACTAACTGACATCTTTTATAAACCTACTGGTTGCCATAGTTATTTTGACTATAACTCTTCCCACTCTATCTCCTGTCAGTTTCTTCTCCTCCGTCACATCTGATCCCAGGACACAGCCTTCTGTTCCAAGACATCAGATATGTCATTCTTCTTTAGAGAACAGGGTTTCCCACCGTCTACTACTGATGCATCTCCTCCATTTCACAAACATCCGTGTTCACCCCATCTTCCCGCTGCCTTAACAGTGATAGAGTTCCTCTTGCCCTCACCAACCATCCAATACATCATCCTCTGCAACCTCTGCCTTCTCCAAGGGATCCTACCACTAAACACTTTACCTCCACCCTCTGCTTTCCACAGGGATTGCTTCCTCCGTGATAACTTTGTCCATTCGTCCCTCCCCACTGATCTCCCTCCCAGCAGCAAGCAACTAAAGTGCTACGCCTGCCCATACACCACCTCCTTCACCTCCATTCTGGACCCCAAACAGCCCTGCTAGGTGAAGCAACACCACCTGAGAATCTGCTGGGGTCATCTATTATGCCCAGTGGTCCCAATGTGGCCTCCTCTACATTGGAGAGACCCATCATAAATTAGGGGACTGCTTTGTCGAGCACCTCCTCTCCATTTTTTTTGTTCTGGCTTTTCCCCTTTCCTTTCCAGTCCTGAAGAAGCCTTGGCCCAAAACGCCAACTACTTATTCCTTTCCATAGATGCTGCCTGACCTGCTGAGTTCCTCCAGCATTTTGTGTGTGTTGCATTGCATTTCCAACATCTCCAGACTTTTTCATGCTTGTTAGTTCACTTATCTACCTCTATTTTTGTGTTTGCATAATGTGTCTTTTGCACAAATTGGTTGTTTATCAGTCTTTGTGTGTAGTTTTTCATTGATTCTATTATATTTCTTTGAATTATTGTGAAGGCTTCAAGAAAAAAAATCAGCTCAGGGTAAGATTGGAGGTATGTACATACTTTAATACAACATTCCCTCTAATTGTTATTGACAACTGTGTGGACCAACTATTGCTCTGAGCAGGTAATTTTTACATGGCCTGAAAACTGAGCGACTCTTTAATAAAACAAAATTCCATCTGTATGGCAATGGGGATACGTGCCTGGGAGCATTTCTGTTACTGCGCGGCCACGCACCACTGCTGCTTAGAGGGAACAGTGCTTTGATAATAAATTAACTTTAATTTGAATTTCATTTGCTTTAGCTACTTTCTCCGGCAGCTCATTCCACCATCCTCTGTGTGAAGTGGTTGCCCCTCAGGTACGTTGCCCCACAGCTCAGCAAACCCCGATTTGACCCTAGCCTTATCACGGGATAATTTACAATGATCAATTAACCTACCAACTAGTACAGTCTTTGAACTGTGGGAGGAAACCGGAGCACGTGCAGGAAACCCATGTGGTCACGGGGAGAACATACAAACTCCTTACAGGTGGGAATTGAACCCAGGCTGCTGGTACTCTAAAGCATTGTGCTAACCACTAAGCTACCAGGCTGCCCCACCTTGAATCTGTGTCCACTACTTTTTGATTCCCCAGTAAGCCATTAGTTTCCATTCAATTTCTGTGACGCTGTCTAGCAAGTATGGCAAGTATTTTATTCCAGTGCGACAGGTAACTGAAATTTTATATAGCATTGAAATTTCATCACAAAGGCAAAATGCTGATGTTTGACTATATATTATTCTGCATATTCGAAACTGAAATTAACCTGCTGAGTTTGTATTCAAATTACACATTTGATGTTCATTGACAGGGGCATTCCTTTGGCATGGAGATGAGGAAGTTTTGCACCTCATTAATGACTTCCTGTGTAAATTTAATCAGGTTCTGGTGAGTCTTGACAACTTCCGTCTGCTTTTCAATGATTTTCCTTTGGAAGGTGAGGATGGAAGAGAGGTCACATTTCTTCCAGTCTATTGCTAAGCATGAGGAAGAGAAGATTGAACAGTAAAGTCTCTTAAAGAGCAATGGTTAAAGCTCAGGTTCAAACTACAAAGTTCAAAGTAAACGTTATTATATAACCATATAACAATCACAGCACGGAAACAGGCCATCTTGGCCCTCCTAGTCCGTGCCAAAATCAGAATACATATATGTCACTGTATACAACCCTGAGATTCCTTTTCCTGTGGGCAGACTCAGCAAACCTATAGAACGGTAACTGTAAACAGGATCAATGAAAAAGCAAGTAGAGCCTAGAAAACAACAAACTGTGCAAATGCAGATATAAGTAAATAGCAATAAATAACGAGCATGAAATAACTAGATAAAGAGTCCTTAAAGTGAGAACATTTGTTGTGGGACCATCTCAGTAGATGAGTGTAGTTATCCTCTTTTGTTCAAGAGCCTGATAGCTGAGGGGTGGTAACTGTTCTTGAACTTGGTGGTGCAAGTCCTGAGGCTCTTGTACCTTCTACCTGATGGCCACAGCATTAAACCCAGATGAGAACATAGGAGATTACAGTACAGACCCTTCAGCTCTTAACTTACTCTAAAATAAGTTTAACCCAGAGATTCCCAATCGGGGTCCACGGACCCCTTTCTTAATGGTATTGGTTCATGGCATAAAAAAGATTGAGAACCCCTAGTCCAGCACTTCCCTCCTGCATATCCCTCCATTTCTTTATCATCCATGTCTCTGTCTAAGAGTTTCTTAAATGTGCCTAATGTATTTGTCTCTACCATCACCCTTGGTAGGGCATCCCACACACTCACCACTGTCTGTGTAAAGAACTTACCTCTGACATACCCACTATACTTTCCTCCAATCACCATAAAATTATGCACCCTTGTATTAACCATTCCCACCCTCATAAAAAGTCTTTGGCTGTCCACTCGATCTATGCCTATTACCATCTTGTACATCTCTATCAAATCACCTCTCATCCTCTTGCTCCAAAGAGAAAAGCTCTAGCTCGCTCAACCTTTCCTTATAAGACATGCCCTCCAATCCAGACAGGATGTTGATAAATCTCCTCTGCACCATCAGTAAAGCTTCTATATCTTTTCTATAATGAGCAGCTACAGCACTTGCTGCATTTTCTAAGCAAAGAAATAACTTTCTCTGCAGGTGAACAGAGAATTCCTCAGAGGGATCTGAAGAAAGGTCTCAGCCGGAAACATCTACTGTTTATTCATTTCCATAGATGCTGCCTGACTGCCTGAGTTCCTCCATCATTTTGTGTGTGTTGCTCTAGATTCCTAGCATCTGCATATTTTCTTGTGTAAAAGATGATCCTTGTTTTCAGAGTCACGAAGGGAGGAGCAAGTTAAGCTTGGAAAACGTTTATATGAGGGGTGTTTCTATGCCACAAGCTCTCCAATGAACCTCTTGACCATGGCTGCATGTTTTTATCCATTGAATTGCTGCCACAAAATTTGGTGATTAGATATTTGCATTAATAAGCAGGTGAGCAGGTCTTCCAATAAAGTTTCCACTAAGTGTACGTTGTGAAAATCCCAGGAGATCAGCAAATTCTGATCTAGTCTAGCACCAAAAGTCATCCCACCATCAAAGTCACTGAGGTCACATTTCAATTTCATTCTGATGTTTGGGCTGAACTACTGAACTTCTTCTTTTCTAGTTACGTTTAATGGCGGTAGGCAGACCACCGTAAGGTGTATTATGGCCATCTACTGATCATCTAGGTGGCAGGGTGGAGATACATCTCTACCAAAGGAGGTGTAAGGTGCTCCTTCCTCCACTAGCCTGCAGGTCACCCTTGGGAAAGGTATAGCACCTGCTTATCTCCCCGATTAGGGTCACGTGAAGCTATGGGAGAAGATGGTGGATGGTTGTATGAGCAGTTGGTGCACATCACAAGTCCTGGTTATGCAACCACTTGACACCAGGCGGACAATCTCTGAAGAGTATTGATAATGGCTGGCGTGCCCCATCTTGTAAAGACACTGCCCAGAAGAAGGCAATGGCAAACCACTTCTGTAGAAAAATTTGTCAAGAACAATCATGGTCATGGAACAGAGCATCATTCATGTGCACCAAATACTTCTCTTCCAGAAAGTCTCCTTCCAGCACCCCTTTCACCACTACAACCTCACATAGTACTATGAACCTTAAATTCCTCTGACCATTATCTCACAAACTTATTGCATTCCATTGTAGGATTTTTTTAAAAAGGAAAAAAAAAGGAAATGAAAATGAAAAATGAAAAAAAAAGAAAAGAAAAAAAATATTACCAGTCCTTCTCTGACCATTAGCTAACAAACATTTAGCATTCCATTATGAAAAAAGGGAAAAAATTGTACCAGAACAATAAGCACTAAGTTTCCAATACCAGTGTAGACTTGTTTTCTACACTTCAGCTTGTTGTCTCATTCTGTGCTCATAGGATTCAAAGGCGTAGAATAGTCAGACCATGAGACACAGAGGCAGAATTTGACCATTCAGCCCATCAAATCTTCTCAACAATCCCATCACTGTTGATTTATTATCTCTCTCAACACCATCCTACTGCCTTCTCTGCTGGCGCCCTGACTAATCAAGAACCTATCAACTTCCATTTTCAATATACCCAATGACTGTTATACATAGCAGTCTGTGTCAACGGCTTCCACAGATTTACCATCTGGCTAAAGAAATTCCAGTTCATCTCTGTTCTAAAGGGAAACTTTTGTATTCTTTGCATTCTTTCCCACTGTTCAATGGGTCAACTTATAATGCTCCACCAATGTCCAGGTTAGAGCACTCTCAGTCTGACATCTCTGTACACTTAACTCCTCGGCTGCCTTGTCCACAAAGGTTTACCTCTCAGTTTAGTTGACAGAGTGAGTGAGAGGAATTCTGGCTGAAAGGAACTGATCAGGGCAGCCACCATCTGAGGAAGATTGTTGGTCCCATTCCTCATTTTATCATGAGCCCACACTCGGAGTATTGTCAGCAGTTTTGGGCTCCTTATCTAAAAAATATTCTGCTGACATTGGAGAGGGTCCAGAGGAAGTCCTTGAGAATGACCCTGGAAACAAAAGGTTTAATGTATGAGGACTGTTTGATGACTGTGGGTCTGTATGTGCTGCAGTTTAGAAGAATGATGGGCAATCATAGAGCACTGAGGAGTGCGGTAGAACAAAGGGGTCTGAAATACAGGTCCATAGTTCATTGAATGAGGAAGCACAGGTAGATAGGATCGTAACAAAATCTTTTGGCACATTGGCCTTCATAATTCAAAGTATTGAGTACAGGAGATTGGATGTTATGTTGAAGTTGTATCCAGTTTTTGTCACCTACCTACAGGAAAGATGTAAATAAAGTTGAAAAAGTACAGAGAAAATTTACAAAGATGTTGCCGGGATTGGATAACCTGGGTTATAAAGAAATATTGAATATGTTAGGACTTAATTCCTTGAAAAGCAGAAGACTGAGGGAAATTTGGATAGAGATATACAAAATTATGAGGGCTGTAGATAGAGTAAATGCAAGCAGGCTTTTTCCACTGAGGCTGGGTGGGACTATAACTAGAGGTCATGGGTTAAGGTTGAAAGCTGAAAAGTTTAAGGGGACCATGAGAGGGAAACTTCTTCACTCAGAGGGTTGTGAGAGTGTGGAACAAGTTCCCAGTCATGTGCATACAATCTTGATTTCAATGTTTCAGAGAAGTTTGGATGAGTGCATGGAAGTCTATGGTCCTCCTGCAGGTGGATGGAAGTAGGCAGTTTAAATAGTTTGGCATGGACTAAATGTGCCAAAGGGCGGTTTTCTGTGCTGTATTTTTCTATGATTCTATTACTGTCTCTCATTGAAACATTAAATATTGAAAGGTCTAGTCAGAGTGAATGTGGAGAGGCTATTTCCTATAGTGGGGGAGTCTAGGACCAAAAGGCACAGCCTCAGAATACAAGGATGTCCCTTTTAGAACAGCGGTGAAGAGGAATTTCTTTAGTCAGAGGGGTATATCTGTGGAATTCATTGCCACAGACAGCTGTGGAGGCCAAGTCATTGGGTATATGTAAAGCAGAAATTGATAGATTCTAGATTAGTGAGGGCATCAATGGTTACACAGAGACAGCAGGAGAACTGGTTTGAGAGTGATAATAAATCGGCCATGATAGAATGGTGGAATAGATTCAATGGGCTGAATGGCCTAATTCTCTTCCTATATGGACTCAACTTTGCTTCGCCATTCAGTGGCTGATCTGATTTTGGGGTCAGTTCCACTTTGGTCATCATCATCAGGTGGCGATCTTCAGTGATAGTCAATGACTCCAGTGAAAGGTAATCTTCTGGAAAGATACTCAGAGCCTGAGGCAAAGATGCAAGTCAACATTTTGGGTTGTAAATCCATATCAGGAGTATGGGGGCGGACAAGAAAGGTTAGACTATAAAATAAAATTGGCTTTATTTGTCACATGTCCACTGAAACATACAGTGAAATATGGCATTTGTGCCGGGCAGCCTACGAGTGTCACCATACTGCAGGAAAATAAATCTCAAGGTCGTATACAGTGACTTAGGTATACTTTGACAATACAGTTGCTTGACTTTGACTGTCGGTGCCAACGTAGTATGCCAACACTAACCCATATTCTTTGGAACATGGGAGGAAATTGGAGCACCTGGAGGAAACCCACACAGTCACAGGGAGAACATACAAATTAGTTATAGATAGCAGCGCGGATTAAACCCGGGTCGCTGGCTTTCTAATAGTGTTGCACTAACTGCTACACTTCTGCGTCGCCATATTCTAAATGTAAACAATAATTTAGAAATTACTACTCATGTCTTCTGAGTATGGTAATCAGTGAGTCCACAATCTGAGGTACAGACCTCATTGACCTTCAGACTTACATCTGGACCTCTGATCAACCTTTGGGCTTGTGATGAGCCTTTGGTTTCGATCCAGACTTCCAATCGAACTTCAGGCTTTGATCCGATCATCTGATTGACCTTTAGCCTTTGATCTGGTTGACTTTTGGGCTTCGATCCAGACATCTGATCGACCTTTGTCATTTGATTCAGATTGTAGAGGATAGAAGTCTTGGTGTGTGTGAGGGAAGAATTGAAACCCTCCCTCCTGTACCATTCCCCATCTACACACACGGGCGAGGAGACTCACCAAGGCTGGACCAGTGGAACTCAGGAGGATGCACCGGCAGTATGTCCGCCTCTGTGGAGGTATTTGCTTCTAATGCAGCAGCTGACGGCACCTTCCCAGGAGCATCGTGTTTCCCCCTTTCATTGACTTCATGTGAAAGAAGATAAGAATATCAGAGGCAGATATTTGGCCAGGAACAGTGGGATATGGATCATGTACAGGTGGATGAACAGTTTAAATTGACATCAGGGTCAGTACAGACATGGTAGATTGAAGGGCCTGTTCCTGTTCTATATTCTATAACGTGAAAAACTGAAGTAGGAGGAGGACATTCGGCCCTTTGTCTACCAATGAAACTATTTGATCTTAGTGACACCTTCCTGCTCTATTAACAGGCAGAACTAGTGAGAGAATTAGGGGGTTCTGAATGAAGGTCAGTGCTATCACACATCACTTAAAGATATCATTCTTTATTCATCAGAATTCTCAATCCAGAGGGATTTGGGTGATGGGCATGGTTCCTTCTAAGAATGCATGGGTGCATGGCTGCACAATAACTGCAATGATCCCCTGCACATACCCTTTGTTGCCATGCAGCTAATATAGCTTTGCAATCATGCTAGTATAATTTTGAAACCTATGTTAATATAATTGTGAAATAGCCTGTAATTAATTTTGTGTTAATGAATACAATCCACAAACTTTCTAAATAATACAAATTTTACTTTGAAACATTTTAGCGCTTCAACATATTTACATAATCAGTGTTTCAAGTTACAACACTTACAAATTGTAACATTAAGCACAGAATAGAAGACAGTATAGTAGCTCATTGTTAACAAACCACCAGTCTGCCGAATACCGATATCATCTAAGTTTAAAAGTTTATGAAACATGGAAGATTTTCCTTGTTGTACTGTATTTCATTATACCCTTCAATTAATAAATAAAATCAAAAGTATGTGATTTTTTCAATTTTCATTCTAAATATTCATAGTGTGCATATTACAATAAAATAATATTTAAAGTGCTGTGTATTTTTCAGGCCATGTAAACATTTCCTGCTTAGAGCAATGGTTGGTCCACACAGCTTTAAAAAAATTAGAGGAAACTTTGATCAGCTGCCAGAGATGAGGAGAGCCCAGAAGTCTCAAGCTATTATCTGACAATTCCTATCAACAACCTTCGCCGGAAGTCACCACCGTGGGAGGAACAGCGTCAGCTGGAGGAGATATACAGACGGGAGGAACGGGTTGCACTGAGGGTTCATTGATGCTTACCGTCATTCGTGTGACAGCCAGTGAGAAGCAACAAGATGATCCCGTAACTGAGGACGAGCTTCATCTTACTTTGTCACCGTCCGATCCGACGTATTGGAGATTCACGACGGGGGATTTTGCCTCACTCAGATAATAGTTACACTCTTTACATAATCAGCATTTTGTCTTTGTTTGAAAATTAATAAGTAACCAATGATTTTGAAAAACTTCCACAAGAGTACAGAGAGCATGAACATTTGGAAGTCAGTTCTGATACTGAATAAACTCTTCTCGCATTTCCAGCCGGGTACAAGTATCGAATATAACCGACTCCGCCATCTCAATCAGGGACGATGCCTGTCTAGACAGGTGGTATTTGTATCTTTCCCACCTAACTCCTCTGGAGTCCGTCCTTCTTGATTGGTTAGTCCTCATCCAATCAGGTTTCCACTCTCCCAACGTGTTTACAGTCGAGTTCCAGTTTTCACTTAGGCTGTGTTAAAATTCTTCACCTCTTGTTTTATTTCAGAGGCTTCTTTTACCAAGCGGTCCCAAAAGCCATTGGCGCAGTAGTTCTGTGCCGTCAAAGTCAACCTTATGGCCATTTGCGAATGCAATGTTCTGCTACGGCCGATTTCTCCGGGAAACCCAAACGGATACCCTCCTGTGTTCCTTGATACGGGTATCCACCGTGCATCCCGTCTGGCCGATGTACGCTATTCCACATTCACAGGGAATCCTGAAAACGCCAGCCGAGCCGAGTCCCAGGTCTTCCTTGACCCGCATAAACTGTGATTTGAGCTTCCTTACGGGTTTGTGGATAGTATTAAACTGGTCTTAACGACCCTTCCAGAAACCATGAAATATAGGGAAGACAGGCGGTAGCTACAGGTTCCTCCCCATTGTTCCTTTTCCTGGGTTTTCCTTCGGACCTTTTGAGAGCCCGGTTGATATCCTTCACCTTGTAGCCGCTCTGTAGGAACGTCGTGCATACTCATCTTAATTCATCTGGGAGACTCTCCGGGTCCAAAATAGTTTTCGCAAGGTTAATCAAAGTAGAAAGAACCGCTCTACGTTGGGAGGCGTGATGGTGGCTGTTATTGTTGAGGTACAAGTCTGTGTGAGTGGGTTTCCAACATGTCCGAGGCTACCGTCCAGTTTCTGTCGTTTTAGAATGTCCGGGAATAGGAGGCAACCATTCCTCTCCATCTCCATGGTAAATTGAAGGTTTGGGTGTACAGATGGTCGTGGAACTGTTACAGAGCCGGAGTCCACGAGGCCACACCACCAACGTGTCATCGACGTATCTGAAGAAGCATTTGGGGAGTAAGGGCGATGAACACAGAGCGTCTCCTCAAAGTCTTCCATGTAGAAATTAGCAATAGCCAGTGACAAGGGCGATCCCATGTCCACTCCGTCCCTTCGTTCATAGTAGTTCCCCTTACAGAGGAAGTCTGTCGATGTAAGTGTGTGTTCAGAAAGGTCAATGGTCTCCTTATCAGACCTTGACCGCCCAAGGTCCATAACGGGAACTCCCGTGAACAGGGACACCACGTCGTAACTGACCAGTCTGTCCACCGGGTTCAGCTGCTTGTTGGTTATTGTTTTACGAAGTCGATGGAATTCGTGATGTGGTGCTCACAGCCCCCAACAAAGGGAGAGAGCATGATTGTTAAATGATGGCGGGGTTTCGCCGTAGTGCCCGGAGGGCGATTCGCTCTTTAAAAGGGGAACTACTATGAACGAAGGGACGGAGTGGACATGGGATCGCCCTTGTCACTGGCTATTGCTAATTTCTACATGGAAGACTTTGAGGAGACGCTCTGTGTTCATCGCCCTTACGCCCCAAATGCTTCTTCAGATACGTCGATGACACGTTGGTGGTGTGGCCTCGTGGACTCCGGCTCTGCAACAGTTCCATGACCATCTGTACACCCAAACCTTCAATTTACCATGGAGATGGAGAGGAATGGTTGCCTCCTATTCCCGGACATTCTAAAACGACAGAAACTGGACGGTAGCCTCGGACATGTTGGAAACCCACTCACACAGACTTGTACCTCAACAATAACAGCCACCATAACGCCTCCATAATTAGAGCGATTCTTTCTACTTTGATTAACCATGCGAAAACTATTTCGGACCCGGAGAGTCTCCCCGAGGAAATAAGACGATTATGCACGACGTTCCTACAGAGCGACTACAAGGTGAAGGAAATCAATCGGTCGGGACAAAACCCGGAAACCGAACGACGAGGAGGAACCCGTCGCTACCCCTGTCTTCCCTCTATTTCCACGGTTTCTGGAAGGATCGTTAGGGTCCTGAGGAAATACCAGATTAACAAACCTTGAAATAAAACTAGAGGAAAAGAATTTTAACAAAGAGGAAGGCGTCGCTGTTAGGTAACAATTAGAATTCTATTGTAAACGAGGTGTGAGAGCAGAATGAGCACTAACCAGTCAAGAGGAGTGGACCTCGGGGGGGGGGGGGGGGGGGGGAATAAATACCACCTGACTGGACACTCACAGGCGTCATCCCTGATGACGATGGCAGACCTTGTCATCAAAACATCGGTTATAATCAATACCTGTACCCGGCTGGAAACCCGAGAAGTTAGTCCTCACGTACGCCGGGAAAACACTAAATCCTTTTTTCCAAATCTGGTAATGTTGACAGCAGGAAAGGTGTTCACCCCAAAAAATAAAGGGAATGTTAGTGATAGGATTTCCTGTACACCCAAGATCAAGGTTTTGTGATCTGGGACAGATACCACTGTTGAGGTAAAAATAAATAATAATACAGTCTCCATGTCCAACCAGAATGGTAGATGCACTGCCGACTTCTGCCATCTCTACTCAGTACTGGGTCTATTGTGTGTGGACTCCAATCCAACCAGCTACCTGCAGGGTATGTTAGGATTAGTTCACCAACTGTGTCATTACCCCAATAAACTCTCAAGGTGCCTGCACATCCCAATGGAAACCACAACTGAACTATACTCTTAAAGCAAAAATAAATGTAATAACTAAAATTTACCAGCATTACTTAAATTAATGAGTTGAGCATTCATTATCTTACAATTTAATTTTTCACTTCTGAAGTAAGCAACATTGAAACCTTCAGTTCATCCTTCATCAGAATTAGAATCAGAATCGAAATCAGAATGAGAATGGGAATCAGAAAGGGAATGGGAATTGGAATCAAAATCGGGTTTATTATCACTGTTTTATTTGACATGAAATGTGTTGTCTTGTGGCAGCAGCACGGAAAAAAAGACATAAAATTATAATAAACGGACAAGGGGAAGAAGCTGTTTCTGAATTGTGTGTTTGCCTCTAGTCTCCTGTACCTCCTCCCAGATGGCAGTACGGTGGCCCTCCACTGGTCGAGATGGACCATGGATATTACATCCTATCTGTCTATGTTGTTGGTGCAGCACTGTCTGGGGCTGAAGAGACCAAGGCAAAAGTGGTAGTGTCTGTTTGCAAAGGTCGCATCTTTAAGTGGTCTCAGCTCTGCTGGAGATGCAGCGTTTCATTTGTCTTCAGCCACTTTCAGGAATTTTTCCTCACCTACTTAAGGTGTTGTTTCAGGGTGCTTCTCCATCTGTGTGATGGGCAGTAAATTCCTCCCAAGACTTAGTGTTGACATCCAATGCCTTTATGTTCCATTTGCAGACGTACTTATAATGCAATTGCGGGCAGCCAGTGGATCTCTTGCTTGAAACCAGCTCACCATAGGGAATGTCCTTTGAGATGCAGCCATTCTGCAAGTGGCAAACATGCCCCAGCCAGTGCAACCTGAGCAGGGCATATGTGCTAGGGTGGCCAGCACAAGAGAGAACCTCAACATTGGGTGCTCTGTCTCTCCAGGAGATGTCCAATATGTAACAAAGGCTCATTAAGTGGAAAGTGTTGTGCTTTCTCTCCTGCTCAGTGTATGTTGTCCAGATCTTGCTGCCATACAGCAATGTGCTAGTAACACAAGCGTTGTACACTGCAATCTCTGTTTTGACTGAGGGTCTGGAGTTCTCCCAGACTAGTGTGGTGAGGCTGGCAAGACTTGTTACAGCCCTCCTGATGCACTTGTTGATTTCTGCATCCAAGGAGAGGTTGTCACCAATGATGGACCCCAGGTGTGTGAACTGATGAAAGTTTGTAGTTATCAATGGCAATGACTGGTGGTGCCTCCAACTCTTGTCCCAAGACATTTGTGTTTTTCAGGCTGATAGTCTCAAATTCCTTGCAGAAAGTGATCTATCAGGCTCTGAAGGTGCTGCAGAGTGTGGGTTGTGACTGCTGCATCATCAGCAAGCAGCACCAGCAGCAAGAGTATTGAACTGATTTGTTAACCCTACACAGTACAGAGTGGAGAACTGCTGTGTATTTAAAATTTCAATAATATTCAAGTAATATATTGTTTGGTGAAGTATTTGTTGATTACATAATGTATGGGTTGTCTGTAAAAGCATGTAAATGGCATACGTTATCACACCACCATGCCATTTGTACGTGTGTTGCTTAAAGTAAAAAAATGAACTAAGAGTTGCATTACCAGATCCTTTGTTTTCATTTCAATTATTTTTTGTTTCCGACTTACAAAACACAAGAACCACACATAAACAGCTACAGTTTTAACAGTAAGTGGCCCAAAGTTGGGCAGTGTTAATAACGTAGCAATGAACATATGCAATATTTCACATATAGTCAACATCATTTTCTCTAACTTCCCATAATTTCTCCACCTTTCCACTTCTTTCCACTTCTCTCTTTTTCCATTTTCCATTTTGGTTCTCCTCATCTGCCTAGCACCTCCCTCTGTGCCCCCTCCTCTTTCTCTTTCTCCCATGGTCCACTCTCCTCTCCTATTGGATTCCTTCTTTGTCAGCCTTTTACCTCTTCCACCTATCACCATTCAGCTTCTTGCTTCATCCCCCCTCCTATCATATTCCTTCTTCAGCCCTTTAGCTCTTCTACCTATCACCACTCATCTTCTCGCTTCATCCCCCTCTCCTATCAGATTCATTCTTCTTCTGCCTTTTACTTCTTCCACCTACCACCCCCTAGCTTCTTAATTCATCCCCCTCTCCCACCCACCTACCTTCCCCCTCACCTGATCTCACCTATCACCTGCCATCTTGTACCCCTCCCCCTCCCCCACTTACTTATTCTGGCTTCTGTCTTCTGAAATAGCAATATGTCACCTCTTGTTATTATAGTCCATCTCAGACTATGTGCTGAATTATAAAGGAAAAACACATACCCTTATACGCCTTCCAGAACTGCTCCTGTAAAACAAAGCATCCAGTTATCATTTACACAGAACATAGTAGCATACAGCACAGGAAAAGACTATTCGCCCCACAGACTGATGCCCAAGTTCAATAACCTGCGATATGCAGTCGATGGCATGGTGTTGTAGTGGATAGTGCAACACTTTCCAATGCCAGAGGCTAGGGTTCAATTCCCACTGCTGTCTGTAAGGAGTTTGCACATTCTCCCACTGACTGCATACGTTTCCTCTGGGTACTTCAGTTTCATCCCCCATTCCAAAGACGTATGGGTTAAGATTAGTAAGTTGTGGGCAGGCTACGTTGGCACCAGAAGCATAACGACACTTGTGGGCTGCCCCCAGCACTTCCTCGGACTGTATTGATCATTGACACAAAATTAGATATTTTACTGTATGGTTCAATGCTTTGACGTATGTGTGACAAATAAAACTAACCGTTCTAATTAATCCAATTAAATTAGTCTAATCCTTTCTGCCTGCACATGGTCTATATCTCTCCACGTCCATCTGTTTATGTGTCTGTCTAAGTATGCCTTAAGCACGCCTATCATATCTACTTCCATCATTCTTTCCTCACCACACCTTCACCCTTTGGCAGCATGTTCCAGGCACCTACACCTGTACAAAACTTGTCCTGCACATCGCTTCAAAAATTCCCTTTCTCACCTTAAAGTTATAACTCCGGTAGTTGACATTTCTTCATTCAAAAGGTCAAAAGACCATAAGATATAGGAGCAGAATTAAGCCATTTGGCCCTTTGAGTCTGCTCCACCATTTCATTAAGGCTGATCCATTTCCCTCTCAGCCCCCATCTCTTGCCTTCGCCCTGTAACCCTTCATGCCCTGACGAATCAAGAATCTATTAAGGTCTATGTTAAGTATACCCAATGACTGGGCCTACACAGATAACTGTGGCAACAAATTCCACATGTGCCATGTTGTATGACATGGGCAGTCATGGTCTTTCCAAGACCATTATTGTTCTTGGCAAATTTTTCTAAAGAAGTGGTTTGCCATTGCCTTCTTCTGGGCAGTGTCTTTACAAGATGGGTGACCGCAGCCATTATCAATACTCTTCAGAGATTGTCTTCCTGTTGTCAGTGGTCACATAACCAGGATTTGTGATCTGCACCAGCTGTTCATATAACCATCCATCACTTGTTTCCATGGCTTCACGTGATGCTGATCAGGAGACTAAGCAGGTGCTACATCTTGCGTAAAGGTGATCTGCAGGCTAGTGGAGGGAAGGAGCATCTTATATCTCCTTTAGTAGAGATGTATCTCCACCCCACCACCCGTTTCTACCCTGAGAAAATACTCTGATTGTTTTCCTTTTCTATGTTTCTCATAATTTGGTTTAGTGATCCACAGCATCTGGAATAAAACAATTCAAATCCCTCTGGATCCTATGCAAGTTCACCCTCTGGATCATGTACACCTTGTCAAATTCCTTACTGACATCCTCTGTGCTGTCCTTCACCTCTTCCTCAAGAGTCTCAGTCAGGGTTGTAAGACATGACCTGCCCTGCACATAGCCAAACAGAGTCTCCTTAAAAGACCTTGATTTTCTATACACAAGTAAGTACAAGGCCTTTTCTCGCTGGAATTTAGAAGAATGTGGTGGGAGGGAGTTTCATTGAAGCCTATTGAATGCTGAAAGGCCTGTAGGCCTATGGTGGTAGAGGCAGGTTCGGTATGGTCATTTAAAGTAGAATTGGATAGGTATATGGACAGGAAAGGAATGGAGGGTTATGGGCTGAGTGCGGGTCAGTGGGACTAGGTGAGAGTAAGCGTTCAGCATGGACTAGAAGGGCCGAGATGGCCTGTTTCCGTGTTGTAATTGTTATATCGTTATATAGAGTGGATGCAGAGAGGATGTTTCCTATACTGGGGAGTCTAGGACCAAAGGGTACAGCCTCAGAACAGAGGGATGTCCATTTAGAACAGAGATGAGGATGGATGTCTTTAGCCAGAGAATGGTGAACCTGCGTAAGTCATTGTCACAGGTGGCTGGAGGCCAAGTCATTGGGTATATTTAAGGTGGAGGTTGATAGATTCTTGATTAGTCAGGGCATGAAAGGATACAAGGAGAATGCAGGAGAATGGGGTTGAAAAGGAAATGGATCAGCCATGATAAAATGATGCGGCAGACTTGATGGGCCGAATGGGCTAATCCTGCTCCTATAGTCATACGGTCTTACAGTACATGAGATTTAGGAGCAAAATTAGGTCATTCAGCCCATCAGGCGGGTCAGGTTGGTGATATCAGAGGGCAAGTTAGGTTTGTGGAGGAGTGGGGCTGGAGTAAAGTGGGGAGGTGTTGGTAGAGAAGTTTGGAGATAGGTGTGGGGTGATGGATAGGGGAGTGAGAGCAAAGTGAGGGGATTGGATGGATGCTATAGGGGTGGTGCTGCAGTTGGAGGGTGGATGAGGGTAGTGGATGTGATGTGATGTGAAGATTAGTATTTGTGCACAAAAGTAGGGGGATATGTGGGGACCAACCTGTGAGTAATTGTTAACTAGTGAGGAGTATCGACGTGAGGAATTTTTGATACCGGAGGAATTATTGACTTGTGTGGAATGATCAACCTATGAGGAATTATTGATGTATGAGGAATTATTAATGTGTGAGAAATTATCAATGTGTGAGGTATTATTGACGTGTAGAATTATATCCTTGTGAGGAATTATCAATGCGTGTAGAAGTACTGACATGTGAGGAATTATCCAAGTTTGAAGAATTATCAACATGTAAAGAATTATTGATAAGTGAGGATCTATCGATCTGTGAGAAATTATCAACATTTGGGGAATGATCAACGTTGGAGGAATTATTAATGTCTGAGAAATTATTGACACATAAAGAATCCTCGACATCTGAAAATTATCAACATGTGAAGAACTATCAACCTATGAGTGAGGAATGTGTGAGGAATTATAGATGAAGGAGGAATTATTGGCCTGTGAGGAATCATCGACGTGTGAGTAGTTATTGAAGTGTGAAGAGTTATTGGCATGTAGGGAGTTGTTGACAAGAGTAGAAGTATCGACTCTGAGGAATTATCAAAGAGTGAGGAATTGTCGATGTTTTAAGAATTATTGATGTGTGAGGAATTATTGACATGTGAGGAATTATCAACTCGTGAGTAATTTTTGACATGAGAGGAATTTTCAACATGTGTGGAATTATTGACATCTGAGGAATTATTGACTTGTATGGAATTATCGCCTTGTAAGGAATTATCAACGTGTATGGAATTAATAAAGTGTGAGGAAGTATCAATGTGTGTAGAAGTACTGACACATATTGAGGAATTATCAACATGAGGAATTATTCTCGTGTATGGGATTATTGACCTGTGAGGAATTATCAACATGAGGAATTATTCTTGTGTATGGGATTATTGACCCATGAGGAATGATCAACCTGTGAGGAATTATCAACATGAGGAATTATTCTCATGTATGCGATTATTGACCTGTGAGTAGTTATCAACATGTGAGGAATTATAGACGTTTGAGGTATTATCAATCTGTGAGGAAGTATCAATCTGGGAGAAATTATTGACGTCATAGGAGTTATTGAGACGCGTGGATTGATGGATGTGCGTGGATTTATGTGTGAGGTATTATCGATGTCTGAGAAACTATCGGTGTGTGGAATTACCACCCTGTGAGGAATTATCAGCCTGCATGGAATTATCGATGTGTGAGGATCTGTTGATATGTGAGGAATTATCCATCTGGGAGAAATTATCGATGTGTGAGGAGATTGCCAGCAGATGGTAAGAGTGGGCTCCCTCACCTCTGCCCCTCTGGCCCTCAACACTGGTGCCCCTCAGGGCTGTGTCCTAAGATCCCTCCTTTACTCTCTGTACACCATGACTGTGTTGCCACCCACAGCTCCAATCTGCTAATTAAATTTGCTGACGATACTGCATTGATTGGCCTTATCTCAAATAATAACAAGGCAGCCTACAGAGAAATCATCCCCCTGACACAGTGGTGTCAAGAAAACAACCTCTCCCTCAATGTCACAAAAACAAAGCAGCTGGTTGTGGACTACAGGAGGAATGGAGACAGGCTAACCCCTATTGACATCAACGGATCTGGGGCTGAGAGGGTGAACAGCTTTAAGTTCCTCGACATCCACATCACCGAGGATGTTACGTGGTCTGTACATACTGGCTGTGTGGTGAAAAAGGCACAAAAGCTCCTCTTTCACCTCAGACAGTTGAAGAAGTTTGGTATGAGCCCCCAAATCCTAAGAACTTTCTACAGGGGCACAATTAAAAGCATCTTGACTGGCTGCATCACTGCCTGTTATGGGAACTGTACTTCCCTCAATCGCTGGTCTCTGCAGAGAGTGGTGTGGACAGCCCAGCACATCTGTAGATGTGAACTTCCCATTATTCAGGACATTTACAAAGACAATGGTGAAGAAAGGCTTGAAGGATCACTAGGGGCCTGAGTCATCACAACCACAATCTATTCCAGCTGCTACCATCTGGGAAATGGTACTGCAGCATAAAAGCCGGGATCAACAGGCTCTGGGACAGCTTCTTCCACCAGGCCATCAGTCTGATTAATTCATACTGATACAATTATATTTCTGTTATATTGACTGTCCTGTTGTACATAGTATTTATTATAAATTACTATAAATTGCACATTGCACATTTATTTGGAGAGTAACGTAAAAGAATTTTACTCCTCATGTATATGAAGGATATAAGTAATAAAGTCAATTCAATTCAATTATCAATGTGTGAGGAATAATCGATCTGGGATGATTTATTAACCTGGGAGGAATTACTGACGTGTGGAATTATTGATCTGTGAGGAACTATCAACCTATGAGGAAATATCGATCTGTGAGGAATTATCGTCCTGTGAGGAATGAGAAGAATTATCAATGTGTGTGGAATTATTGATGTCTGAGGAATTATCGAACTGCGTGGTATTTTTGAGCAAGAATACTCACAGTTTGCTGCTCATCATTTAGATATTCCGCAGCCTCTTCCTTAGTGCAGGTTTCCTCAAAGCATTCCCTCTGCAGGTTATTGTCCACCAGCTCCTCAAGACCAACGTTGGCCCTGCGCACACGGGACAAGAAACTGCTGGCCAGCGATTTCTGCTGGAAAACTGAATGACAGGCAGATTAGCAGGCTGTATGCTGGACATTTACTTCAACTGCTCTGCCTGTGACCCACAAGAACCTACAAGGAATTGTAGACGCAGCTCAGAATATCATGGGTACTAACCTCCCCTGTATGAGCTCTGTCTACACTTCACACTGCCTCACTAAGGCAGCCAGCAGAATCAAAGCCCCCACACGCCCTGGACATCCGCTCCTCTCCCATCTACCATTGGCCTGAAAGCACCTACCACCATGCTCAAGGACAGCTTCGACCCCACTCAGGCTTTTGATTGGTTCCCTAGTATGACAAGATGGAGTCTTGACCTCACAATCTGCCTCCTTAGGATCTTGCATTTTATTGCCTGCCTGCACTGCACTTTCTTTGTAACTGTGACTTTATTTGCACTCTGCTTTTGTATCACTTCAGTAACGATATGATCTGCATGGAGAGTAGACAAAACAACATTTAGAAAGAGATTAGCTCAATTTGTCAGACATCCATTGAAAAAGTAAAACGTACGGTGAAATGTGTCATTTGCGTAAGCCGCTGACACAGTTGGAGGGTGGTGCTGACGGCAGCCCGCAAGTACCGCCACGCTTCCTGTACCAACATAGCATGCCCACAACTTACTAACCCTACAGTTCCATTTTGTAACTTCAAAACATTAAATTAATTCATGGACACCCAGTAGTCCGGGAATATGGGTGTAACTTCATCTTTACTTTAAGCGAGACGTGCATGTATCACATGGTAGTGTGATGATGTAAGCAATGAACATATTTTTACATGTAACCTGTAATTAATTATTTAAATGAACAACACTGCTTAACTAAATGATATACATACAAAATTACCCAAATATCGTTGAAATATCAAATACACAAAGCATACGTCTTTGAAATGTGGAAGGACTCTGGAGGAAACCCTCATGGTCGCAGGGAGAACGTAGAAACTCCTTACGGACAGCGGTGGGAATCACCCCCCCAATCGGTGATCACTGAGGTCGAAAGAGTTTTGCTAACCATTGAGCCACCAAGCTGCCCCGCACTTTTGGCAAAAAACCACAATAAATTCAGAGAAGTACTTTAATTCCTGGCGCCAACACATCTTGGCCTCACCTACCACCTGTGTGAGCTAGTGTTGACTATCTGCCAGGAGACAGGTATCAGCTTTCTCTTAGGAAGCAGCCCAGCCGGAGTTAGTCCTTGTAGTACCGAACTGTGGCTGCTCAACACCCTCACCTTGCTCTGCAGTTTCACCCGGATGATGCCTACAGCTTTAGCTGTGTGTGAACTGTTAACTTCAGGAGGGGAGACTGGATTTGAAACCACAGAGCCATTAGAGTGAAGGAGGGCGAGAGGTGACTTAATCAAGGTGAATAAGATTACAAGAGGCATAGAATGAATGGACTGCCAAAGACTTTTTCCCAGGATGGAAATGGCCAACACCAGTTGTCATAATTTTAAGGTCATTTGAAGAAAGTATAGTGGGGTCATCAGAGGAGGGTTTGTCACATAGAGAGTGTTGCTGTGCTGCCTGGAGAGGTCCTAGAGACAGATACACTAGGGACAGTTAAGAGAGTTTTGGGCAGGTGGGTGGATGATAGAAAAATTGGAGGGGAGTGTGGGAAAGAAGGATTAAATTGCTTTTAGAGTAAGTTACATGTTAGTGCAACATGATGAACCGAAGGGGTTGTACTGAGCTGCCATGTTTTCATTCATTCATTTGTTATTTGTCATGCCGTATGACGTGGCCAATCATCATCTTTCATCCATGACCACAAACATCCTTGGCAAATTTTTCTACAGAAGTGGTTTGCCATTGCCTTCTTTACAAGACGGGTGACCCCAGCCATGATTACTAGTCCTCAGAGATTGTTTGCCTGGTGTCACCTGCTTCCATGGCTTCGCGTGACCCTGATCGGGGGGCTAAGCAGGTGCTACACCTCGCCCAAGGGTGACCTGCAGATTAGTAGAGAGAAGGAGCACCTTACACCTCCTTTGGTAGAGACGTATCACCACCCCACACTCAAGCTCTTTTGTGTTCTTTGAAATTGTCAAAGCCTCCTCGAAGAAATGCCATATCCCCATTGACACTGAATGCTGGTCTGAATCATGAGCACTCTGATTGGTGAAGGAATAGTCAAATAGCATTGAGAACCTTGAGGGCACATAGAAGCCCAGGGTGAGTGGTGCACTAGCCACTCACAACAACAGCTTTCCTTCCACTGCATCAATTACTACTCACCTCATTTGCTCAAGAATTTACTGACCCCCCCCCCCCCACAGTGGCCTCCTCATTCCCAGGCGGGCCCCTGGAACCAGAAAATAAGTTAGCCACCCTCAGGCTTATCAGACCCACCTAGATGAAGAAATCAAGAGTGGCTTTTAGACTTTTTTTTAATGACAGAAGTGCCATCTTCAAAGGAGCTGGACAACATACTCTCAACACTTTGGGAATAGCTTCTTCCCTTCCACCAGCATGTGTCTGAATGGTTCATGAACCCATGAAAACTACTTCACTATTTTTGCTCTTTCTCTGCACCATTTACTTGATTTTTATTATAATTTACAGTTTACTGGTATGTTATTTATTGCTCTGTACTGCTGCCACAAAACAACAAGTTTCATGACATATACCAGTGATAATAAACCTGATTCTGATTCCGATTCATTGTAGTTGTTAGTAAATCTGTGCCCTAAGAACTTATCCTGGTAAGTGTTAAATAGATCAGGGGTGAAATTACTTACCGCAATGCACTTGGCCCATCAGAAGGAGAAGGAGGAAGATTTCTCTGTTTTTCAAAATTTCATTCATTCTAATTTCAAGATGCTTTCCTCAGTCTATAACAGACACAGAGGTAATTATATGAAATTATTTTGCATGGTTTATACATTATTTGTAATTGAGTCCACAATTTTTTACTTACTGCAAATACTTAGTGAATAAATAACTAGTCAGTAAGGTCACAAAGGTATTAAGTTGACAAAACAATTCCAGTAAAAGGTATTTCAACACTGTAGATTTTTGGACACATGTCAAAAGCACATGCCCTGCTTCCTGTGTGAGAAATGAGGCTGTGTCTGGGAGTTATAATGGGTTGGGTTTCATGTTCTCACACTGGTCCTGAGATTGTTCCAATGGCGCAAAATTGTTCTTTAAAAGTCTTTGTGGCACTTTCTTATCAGAAGCAAGATTCATTTACTGCTTGGTATCTGTGGCACTTTCTGATTTTAGGTGAATTTATATGAAGTTTTGTAACAACGTTGAAGTAATATTGAGGTGGTGGGGTAGAGATACGTTTCAACCAAACTTGCTGTAAGGCTCTCCTTCCCTCTGCTAGCCTGCAGGTCACCCTGGGCAAGGTGTAGCACCTGCTTAGCCCTCAAATCAGGGTAACGTGAAGCCATGGGAGCAGGTGGTGGATGGTGCAGATCACAAGTCCTGGTTATACGACCACTGATGCCAGGCAGAGAATCTCTGAAGAGTATTGATAATTGTGTTGTAAAGACACTGCCCAGAAGAAGGCAATGGCAAACCACTTCTGTAGAAAAATCAGCCAAGAATGGATGGAAGACCATGACGGTCCATGCCATACAATGATGATGATGAAGTAATATTACAGACTTCTCCTGATAAATCATTCTGACTGGTTCACACAGAGTCTGGTATGGAGGCTCCCATGCACAGGATCGAAAAAGGCAACAGAGAGTTGTCGACTCAGCCAGTTCCATCTTGGGCACAACCCTCCCCACTGTCAGGGGTATTTTCAAGAGAAGGTACCTCAATAGGGCAGCATCCATCACTAAGCTACCTCCACATAGGAGCAAGAATTAGGCCATTCGGCCCATCGAGCCTCCTCCACAATTTCATTGTGGCTGATCCATTTCCCTCTTAAACCCATTATCCTGCTTCCCCCATAACCTTTCACGCCCTGACTAATCGAGAACCTGTCAACGTCTGTCTTAAATACACTAAATGATCTGGCCTCCACAGTCGCCCGTGGGCAACAAATTCTCCTCCCATCCTGCTGAAGTGTCTCGGCTCGAAACATCGACCATTCATTCATCTTCGTGGATGCTGCCTGACCTGCTGAGTTCCTCCGGCATTTAGTGTGGGTTACTCCTGATTTTCAGCATCTCCTGTGCTTATTGAAAATGATAATTAGTGCGACAGGGTTATGGAGCCACGCAGGAAGAGGCCCTTCAGTCCCTGAGTCGCTTCTGACCATCAGACGCCCGCTTACACTGCCCTCATTCCAACAACTCCTCGAGGCTCACCAACCTGCCAACCTACTCACCTTTTGGATGTGGACAGAAACGCTCAAAGTCACAGAGAGAACATGCAGGCTTCACGCAGACAGCAACAGAGGCCGGGATTGAACTCAGTACACAGAGACTGCTTAAAAAGGAGTAACAAAGAAATATAATATATATATATATTATATATATATATATATATATATATATATTGTTACGTACCCCGTAACTGGGTCACTTACCAGCAAAGATAGAGAGGTCCGTTGAAGTCTGATGGTACTATTTTTAACAGTATTTATTGATAAAAATACACAAAAATAATATCAATGCAAACATACAGATAATATACGTCATCAATACTAAATCTAAAAGCGCGGGTATAATAATAATCAATAAGAAATAGCTCTATTGTTGTCTAGGGGATAACGTATTGTCCGATGGAAATATAAAAGTCACTCAAGTTCATTCAGGCTGCAGCTTTTGGTTGGAGAGAGAGAGATTTGTTTAGAACTTGCCCGTTTTCCTTTTTATGATGTCGATCCTTTGAAATGTCGTCAGTGTCCTTTTCCTTTTAGCTAAGCCGTTCTTCCGTGGTCAGTCCCGCCAATTCCGAGGCAAATGGAAAAGGACGCACATGGGCTTTCCACCAGCTGTTGCTATTACGCTGTCACGGGATTTCTAGCATTTCTCCTGGTGTGTCTACAGGGGTTGTTCCCCAGACCCTCTTTTATCCTCACTCACGGGGTCTCAGATGTCAATCAGATTGGAATGATGCCATCCCTCAACCAGCCCACTCTGTTCATTCCCTGAGGGCTCCGATGAATAGCACCGTGCTCAATACACAATTCCGTCTCCAAGAGACAATGGCCGTTTCCCGTAGCTTTGTATCACTGAGGGGCCAGGACATTCCAAACCCCTTGTGGAGTCTGCATCTCTCTCTCATTTCCTGGGTCTCCTGACCTGAATTAATAGCGATCTTGCGATTCTCAAAAAGGAGGGGGCTACTTTGTACCCTTCGGCCCCTCAGAGTTGGGACACAGGCGTAACAATATATATAGATAAAATACACTGTACTGTTAATTAAAGAGAAGATTAAAGATTCTTCAGTCCTGAAGAAGGGTCTTGGCCCAAAACGTTGACTATCTGTTCATCTCCATTGACGCTCCTGACCTGCCGAGTTCCTCCAGCATTTTGTGCATGTTACCTTGGATTTCCATCGGCAGTCTTTCTCACGTTTAGGATTAAAGATGAGCTTTATTTGTCATACATACATCAAACCATGCAGTGAAGGATGTCCTTTGCATCAAATCAAATCAGTGAGGATTATGCTGGGATTATCCAGCACCAACATAGCATACCCGCAACTTACTGATGCTAACCGGTAGGACTTTCGAACACTAGGGAGCCCGTACAGTACAAACTCCCTACAGACAGGAGCAGGAACTGCACCCTGTGCAGTGATTGCTGGCACTTTGTTGGTATGCACCAGATGGGCCGAAGGGCCTGTAACTGTGCTGTAGAACTCTGTAACTCTATGAGATGCACTATTGAAGGTATCTGACCGGTTGTTAAGGATGCAATATTGAGGCTTGCTAAAGCACTGGTGAAGCCAAACTTGTTGTTCTGTGAGCAGTTTGGGGCCCCTTAATTAGAAAAGGATGTGCTAAAACTGGACAGAGTTCAAAGGCGGTTCATGAGAATGATTCCAGGATGGAAAGGGTTACCATATGAGGACCAATTGATGGCTCTGGGCCTATACTCACTGAAAGTCAGAAGAATGATGATATCTGTTATTTGTCAAGCGGGGTGCCGTGCACAATCCTAATCTGATGAAAAACGGATGTGGGAGCACAGAGGAACATCTGAAAACCTCCAGGAAGACCTTCTTCGTTGCTGCTGCTGTTGTGAGGTCCGGGTCTCTGCCGGGAAGAACAGGCCCCCAGTCCTCCGAGTCACGTTGCCGGTGGCCATTGGCGGAGGTGTCATAGCGCTCTCGACAGAGGATGGTGCTCGGAGAAGCTGTGCCGGAGGGGATGGTCGGAGGCTCGGAGGTTCGATGGACTCGGAGTCCGCTGCAGTCGGGGCACTTTCACTGTGTGCTGTGTCTGCGAGGCTGGGTCCAATGGAGCTTTCACAGTGTGCTGTGTCTGTGAGACTGGGTCCAATGGAGCTCTCACTGTGTGCTGTGTCTGTGAGACTGAGTCCAATGGTGCTTTCACTGTGTGCTGTGTCTGCGAGGCTGGGTCCAGCGGTGCTTTCACAGTGTGCTGCGTCTGCGAGGCTGGGTCCAATGGAGCTTTCACTGTGTGCTGCGTCTGTGAGACTGGGTTCGATGGAGCTCTCACTGGGTGCTGTGTCTGCGAGGCTGGGTCCGGCGGTGGTTTCACAGTGTGCTGTGTCTGTGAGACTGGGTCCAATGGAGCTCTCACTGGGTGCTGTGTCTGCGAGGCTGGGTCCAGCGGTGCTTTCACTGTGTGCTGTGTCTGTGAGACTGGGTCCAATGGAGCTTTCACTGTGTGCTGTGTCTGCGAGACTGGGTCCAATGGAGCTCTCACTGTGTGCTGTGTCTGTGAGACTGAGTCCAATGGTGCTTTCACTGTGTGCTGTGTCTGTGAGACTGAGTCCAATGGAGCTCTCACTGGGTGCTGTGTCTGCGAGGCTGGGTCCGGCGGTGGTTTCACTGTGTGCTGCGTCTGCAAGGCTGGGTCCAATGGAGCTTTCACTGTGTGCTGCGTCTGTGAGACTGGGTTCGATGGAGCTCTCACTGGGTGCTGTGTCTGCGAGGCTGGGTCCAGCGGTGCTTTCACAGTGTGCTGCGTCTGTGAGACTGGGTCCAATGGAGCTCTCACTGTGTGCTGTGTCTGCGAGGCTGGGTCCAATGGAGCTCTCACTGTGTGCTGTGTCTGTGAGGCTGGGTCCAATGGAGCTCTCACTGTGTGCTGTGTCTGCGAGGCTGGGTCCAATGGAGCTCTCACTGTGTGCTGTGTCTGTGAGGCTGGGTCCAATGGAGCTCTCACTGTGTGCTGTGTCTGCGAGGCTGGGTCCAATGGAGCTCTCACTGTGTGCTGTGTCTGTGAGGCTGGGTCCAATGGAGCTCTCACTGGGTGCTGTGTCTGCGAGGCTGGGTCCGGCGGTGCTTTCACTGTGTGCTGCGTCTGTGAGACTGGGTCCAATGGAGCTCTCACTGGGTGCTGTGTCTGCGAGGCTGGGTCCGGCGGTGCTTTCACTGTGTGCTGCGTCTGTGAGACTGGGTCCAATGGAGCTTTCACTGTGTGCTGTGTCTGCGAGACTGGGTCCAATGGAGCTCTCACTGTGTGCTGTGTCTGCGAGACTGGGTCCAATGGAGCTCTCACTGTGTGCTGTGTCTGTGAGACTGAGTCCAATGGTGCTTTCACTGTGTGCTGTGTCTGCGAGGCTGGGTCCGGCGGTGCTTTCACAGTGTGCTGTGTCTGTGAGACTGGGTCCAATGGAGCTTTCACTGTGTGCTGTGTCTGTGAGACTGGGTCCAATGGAGCTCTCACTGTGTGCTGTGTCTGCGAGACTGGGTCCGGCGGTGCTTTCACAGTGTGCTGTGTCTGTGAGACTGGGTCCAATGGAGCTTTCACTGTGTGCTGTGTCTGTGAGACTGGGTCCAATGGAGCTTTCACTGTGTGCTGTGTCTGCGAGACTGGGTCCAATGGAGCTCTCACTGTGTGCTGTGTCTGTGAGACTGGGTCCAATGGAGCTTTCACTGTGTGCTGTGTCTGCGAGGCTGGGTCCAATGGAGCTTTCACTGTGTGCTGCGTCTGTGAGACTGGGTCCAATGGAGCTCTCACTGGGTGCTGTGTCTGCGAGGCTGGGTCTGGCGGAGCTTTCATTGTCTGCTGTGTCTGCGAGGCTGGGTCCAATGGAGCTTTCACTGTGTGCTGTGTCTGCGAGGCTGGGTCCGGCGGTGCTTTCACTGTGTGCTGTGTCTGTGAGGCTGGGTCCGGCGGTGCTTTCACTGTGTGCTGTGTCTGCGAGGCTGAGTCCAATGGAGCTTTCACTGTGTGCTGTGTCTGTGAGACTGGGTCCAATGGAGCTCTCACTGTGTGCTGTGTCTGTGAGACTGGGTCCAATGGAGCTCTCACTGGGTGCTGTGTCTGCGAGGCTGGGTCCGGCGGTGGTTTCACAGTGTGCTGTGTCTGTGAGACTGGGTCCAATGGAGCTTTCACTGTGTGCTGTGTCTGTGAGACTGAGTCCAATGGAGCTCTCACTGGGTGCTGTGTCTGCGAGGCTGGGTCCAGCGGTGCTTTCACAGTGTGCTGTGTCTGTGAGACTGGGTCCAATGGAGCTCTCACTGGGTGCTGTGTCTGCGAGGCTGGGTCCAGCGGTGCTTTCACAGTGTGCTGTGTCTGCGAGGCTGGGTCCAGCGGTGCTTTCACAGTGTGCTGCGTCTGCAAGGCTGGGTCCGGCGGTGCCTTGGAAGTCCATAGCGGACTTCTGTCACCTGTGTGGGATGACGAGTCTATTGGGACCCTGAGGACTTATGGAAACTGTGTGATGGCTTCTTTCCAACTTATTGTCTTTTAACATCTTTGTACTATTTTTACTGTGCCCATGGTCTGTTTTTTTTTGATCAATTACGGTATTGTTTGCACTGTTGTAACTATATGTTAACTATAACTATATGTAACTATCTGGTTTTGTGTAGGTCTTGTAGCTTTAGTTTTTGGTTTGTTGGGTAGTAGAGTTGGTTTCCTGACTTGGTGTGTCTGGGTAGTCTGGTGCAAGAAGCAAGGATTTACATTCTTGGACCACTGGGATCTGTTTTGGGGTAGGGATGAATTGTACAAAAGGGACGGGTTGCACCTTAATAGGCGGGGGACCAGCATTCTGGCAGACAGGTTTGCCACTGCAACACGGATGCGTTTAATCTAAGAAGTGGGGGGGGAGGAGATGAACTGGAAATATAAGGATGGAGTTAAAGGGAAAGTGAAAATAAGAAAAGTTAAAAAGGACAACAGAATCAATGGAGTAGAAAGCTCAAGAAGAGATCATACAGTATGGCCAAGTGAAATAGGAATTGATATGAAAGGAGAGGGGAGTACCGAATTAAAAGTATTATATATGAATGCACAAAGTATAAGGAATAAAGTAGATGAGCTTGAGGCTCAGTTGGAAATTGGCAAGTACGATGTTGTGGGAATAACAGAGACATGGCTTCAAGCGGACAGGGCCTGGGAAATGAATATTCAAGGATGTACATCTTATCGAAAGGACAGACTGACTGGCAGAGGGGGTGGGGTGGCTCTGTTGGTGAGGAATGATATTCAGTCCCTTGCGAGGGGGTCATAGAATCTGGGGATGTAGAGTCAGTATGGATAGAACTGAGAAATTCTAAGGGTAGAAAGACCCTAATGGGAGTTATCTACAGGCCACCAAACAGCAGTCTGGAGGTAGGGTGTAAGTTGAATGAAGAGTTAAAATTGGCATGTTGCAAAGGTAATGATAGTTGTCATGGGGGATTTCGACATGCAGGTAGACTGGGAGAATCAAAATGGTATTGGACTCCAAGAAAGGGAGTTTGTGGAGTGCCTCTGAGATGGATTCTTAGAACAGCTTGTACTGGAGTCTACCAGCGAGAAGGCAATTCTAGATTTAGTGTTGTGCAATGAACCAGATTTGATCAGGGACCTCGAGGTAAAGGAACCATTAGGAGATAGTGACCATATTATGATATGTTTTAACCTACAATTTGAGAAGGAGAAGGAAAAATCAGATGTGTCAGTATTACAGTTGAACAAAGGGAACTATGGAGCTATGAGGGAGGAGCTGGCCAGAGTTCAATGGAACAAAACCCTAGCAGGGAAGACAGTGGAACAACAATGGCAGGTATTTCGGGGAATAATGCAGAAGGTGTAGGATTGGTTCATTCCAAGGAGGAAGAAAGATCCTAAGGGGAGTAAGGGGCAGCCGTGGCTGATGAGGGAAATAAAGGGCAGTATAAAAATAAAAGAGAAGAAGTATAACATAGCAAAGGTGAGCAGGAAACCGGAGGACTGGGAAGCTTTTAAAGAGCAACAGAAGATAACAAAAAAGGCAATATGCCAAGAAAAAATGAGGTACGAAGGTAAACTAGCCAAGAATATAAAGGAGGCTAGTAAAAGCTTCTTTAGGTATGTGAATAGCAAAAAAATAGTTAAGACCAAAATTGGGTCATTGAAGACAGCAATGGGTGAATTTATTATGGGGAACAAGGAAATGGCAGATGAATTGAAAAAGTACTTTGGATCTGTCTTCACTAGGGAAGACACAAACAATCTCCCAGATGTAATAGTGGCCAAAGGAACTAGGGTAAAGGATGAACTGAAGGAAATTTATATTAGGCAAGAAATGGTGTTGGATAGACTGTTGAGTCTGAAGGCTGATAAGTCCCCGGGAACTGATGGTCTGCATCCCAGTGTACTTAAAGAAGTGGCTCTAGAAATCATGGACGCATTGGTAATCATTTTCCAATGTTCTATAGATTCAGGAACAGTTCCTGCTGATTGGAAGGTGGCTAATGTTGTCCCACTTTTCAAGAAAGGAGGGAAAGAGAAAACAAGGAATTATAGATCGGTTAGCCTGACGTCAGTGGTGGGAAAAATGCTGGAGTCAGCTATAAAAGAGGAAATTATGACACATTTGGATAGCAGTAGAAGCATCAATCTGAGTCCGCGTGGATTTATGAAGGGAAAATCATGCTTGACTAATCTTCTGGTATTCTTTGAGGATGTAACTATGAAAATGGACAAGGGAGAGCCAGTGGATGTAGTGTACCTGGACTTCAAGAAAGCCTTTGGTAAAGTCCCACATAGGAGATTAGTGGGCAAATTTAGGGCTCAAGGTACTGGGGGCAGAGTACTGACATGGATTGAAAATTGGCTGGCTGACAGGAAACAGAGAGTAGCGATTAATGGGTCCCTTTCGGAATGGCAGGCTGTGACCAGTGGGGTACCGCAAGGTTCGGTGCTGGGACCGCAGCTGTTTACAATATACATTAATGATTTAGATGAAGAGATTAAAAGTAACATTAGCAAATTTGCTGATGACACAAAGCTGGGTGGCAGTGTGAAATGTCAGGAGGATGTTATGAGAATGCAGGCTGACTTGGACAGGTTAGGTGAGTGGGCAAATGTATGGCAGATACAGTTTAATGTGGATAAATGTGAGGTTATCCACTTTGCTGGCAAGAACAGGAAGGCAGATTACTATCTAAATGGAGTCAAGTTAGGAAAAGGGGAAGTACAACGAGATCTAGGTGTTCTTGTACATCAGTCAATGAAAGCAAGCATGCAGGTACAGCAGGCAGTGAAGAAAGCTAATGGCATGTTGGCCTTTATAACAAGAGGAATTGAGTATAGGAGTAAAGAGGTCCTTCTGCAGCTGTACAGGGCCCTGGTGAGACCCCACCTGGAGTATTGTGTGCAGTTATGGTCTCCAAATTCGAGGAAGGACATTCTTGCTATTGAGGGAGTGCAGCGTAGGTTCACAAGGTTAATTCCCGGAATGGCGGGACTGTCATATGTTGAAAGATTGGAATGACTGGGCTTGTATACATTGGAATTTAGAAGGATGAGAGGGGATCTGATTGAAACATATAAGATTATTAAGGGATTGGACACACTGGAGGCAGGAAGCATGTTCCCGCTGATGGGTGAGTCCAGAACTAGAAGCCACAGTTTAAGAATAAGGGGTAGGCCATTTAGAACAGATATGCGGAAAAACTTTTTCACCCAGAGAGTGGTGGATATGTGGAATGCTCTGCCCCAGAAGGCAGTGGAGACCGAGTCTCTGGATGCATTCAAGAGAGAGTTAGATAGAACTCTTACAGATAGCGGAGTTAAGGGATATGGGGAGAGGGCAGGAACGGGGTACTGATTGTGTATGATCAGCCACGATCACAGTGAATGGCGGTGCTGGCTAGAAGGGCCGAGTGGCCTCCTGCTCCTGCTGTCTATTGTCTTGTTTTGTCTGGTGGATTTGGAGCTCCTTTCTGGGGAACACGCTAAGATGGTAGCGTGATATTAATATGCTACAGCCTCTCCGGACTCTGGGTTTGGTGGTTGCCAAATGTTATGTGGATTTTCTAGTATAGTTTGTTTTGTCATGTGCTTTTGTGATATAATTCTGGAGGAACTTTGTTTCATTTTTTAACTGCATTGCAGTTGTGGTTTCTAAATGACAATAAACCGAAATTCAATTCAATTCAAAAATTCAATTCAATGAGGGGGTCTCAAACTATTGAATGTTGAAAGGCCTTGATAGAGTCGATGGGGATAGGATGTTTCCTATGGTGGGGGAAGTAGTGGACTAGAGGACACAGCCTTAGAATGGAGGGAATGGAGATGAGGAGGAATTTCTTTAGCCAGGGAATAGTGAATCTGCGGATTTTGTTGCTATAGGCGGCTCTGGATGTCAGGCCACTGGTTGCATTTAAGGTGGAGGTTGATAGGTTCTTGATTAGTCAGGGCATGAAGGGATATGGGGAGAAGGCAGGAGACTGGGGCTAAGAGGGAAATGGATCAGTCATGATGAAATGACGGAGCAGACCTGATGGGCAAAATTCTGATCCTATATTTTATGGTCTTCTGTATCACGTGATGGTAGAACGGTTCCAATGCACAGGAACACAAGAGGCTGCAGGGAGTAGCAGCCACAACTCGGTTCATCTTGGGACAGCCCTCCCCAGCACTGACAACATCTAGGGGAGGTGCTGCGTCAGGAAGCATCTATCACCAAGGACTCCACTGTCTGGACCATGCCCTCTTCTTGCTGCTGTTGAACATGAGGCACAGAAACTCGAAGCTCCACACCACCAGGTTCAGGAAGAGCTTAAATCATCAACTCCATGAACTGATTTGCAGATCCTTAAACTTACTTCAGCATCAGAAAACCACAGACCACCCTTTCCAATACCATGCAATAATCTACGATTTTGTCTTTTATTTATACTGAAGTCCAGCTTTTAATAATAACGATAACCTTATTTATATAACCCTTTTCATACTTTAATATGCAGGCTTACATAGATTGTAAAGCTAAATCAATGTGATCATAAAAATACGACATGAAATAAAAAATCATAAGTAAAGACAAATGTTATATAGAATAAAAAGTAATCAAATATACCAAATTATATAAATATGATCAACAGCAATAGTACTGTATAAGTAGGCCAAATTAAAAAGTAGGTTTTTAGAATTTTTTTGAAATTTACCACAGTTCCAGCCTGGCGTATCTCACTAAGAACACCCATCGCGTGGGACATAGCCTCCTCCCTTTGCTACTATCAGGGGCAAGGTACAGGAGCCTGAAGACACACACTCAATGATTCAGGAACAGCTTCTTCCCCTCTGCCATCAGATTTCTGAATGGACATTGAACCCATGAACACTGCCTCATCACTTTTTTTCTCTTTTTGCATGACCTATTTAATTTAACCTTCAAATTATATACATATATATAATCTTCTTACTTGCAGTTCTTGCAGTTCTTTTTATTATGTGTGTATAAATAACTTTATGGCAGTTATTTAGTTTATAATATTTTCGCTTAGTAATTCATTTGTTAGTATTTTCTAGTTAAAATTAGAATTGTTTAAAGTACATTCATTGCCTGTAAAATATATCGGCATGCGATGACGTCACATCCAGTTTTGCCGCGTCTTGTGGGAAAATACCGGTTTGGGACCAACACGAGGGCAGGGGCTCGCACAAGGGAGACCAGAGCAAGAAACAGACTTGTGCAAGAAGTTGTTTGTATGCATTAGAAATCACAGTGAGAGCAATGCTGTAAGTTAATAGATAATCGATATATTGAATTAAAATGTTAACGCCGATCCCGTTAAAAGTAACGACGGCCGATAAGGTTTATGTTTTTGTTAGTTAAAGAGTTGCAGATAGTTTGTGTTGAAGTGTATTTAAAGCGGTCCATGGCGTGGGTAGATTCTGACTGTATGCTGCACTTTAATGCAATGTAGTTGTAGTTTACTTTTACAAGTGTTTACAATGTAAATGTGATATCAAGAAGGGAACAAATACTGTATCAATCTTGTATTGTTTTGTCAACAGTTTTCACCATACATTAATGTGAAGAGTGAACAGTAAATGGTTAATCTTACTGCGACCTTGTTTTCATTGACTACGGTTTATCTCGGCGTTTCATTACACCCGAGCGAGAACGCTACATTATGTATTGCTCTGTACTGCTGCCACATAACAACAAATTTCACGACATATGCCAGTGATATTAAACCTGATTCTGATTCTGGTAGGGTATTCCAGATTTTTGCAGCATAAGAGCAAAAGGGCACATCACCTTATGCTTGGCTCTACGACCACGAAGCAAAACAGTATTCGTGGATCTAAGGTTACGTTTAGATGTAATGGATTAGACACTCTAAAATATGAGGAGGAGCAAGATTATTCAGCGCCTTATGTACAATTGAATATTTTTAAATTGATCCTAAAGGACACAGGCAGCTATTGTAATGATGCCAAAATCGGTGTAATGCGTCAGATTTTCTTTTTTTGGTTAAGATTCTTGCATTTTGAACAAGCTGCAGCTGATTTTATCTTTCTTAGGCAGTCCTGAAGAGTGTGTTACTGTAGTCTAATCGACTAAAGACAAAGGTGTTTCTATTTTTCTGCATCTCGAGACGTTATAAGAAATTGAACTCTTGCAACATTCCTGAGGTGAAAGAATGCAGTATTAGTAACATGGTTAATATGTGATCTGAAATTTAGCTCAGAGTCAATAATTCTTTACTTCTGGCTTGATTTGTAAGGCCAGATGATCAAGTATTTCTCCAAGATTCACACTTTTTTTTAAATTGCTACCAATAACCAAAATAACTTGACATGAAAACCTCAGTAATGAAAAATCTTTATTTATATATATACATAGATATGTATATATACATATATGTGTACAGTATATATGTGTGTGTGTGTGTGTATGTGTGTGTATATATATATATATATATATATATATATATATAATAATCTTTCTCAAACAACTTTTGCCCAAGCTAGGACATGCACGGCAAGACCTCACAAAGGAAACTCTGCACCTAGAGGGTATAAGGGGGGTAATTTCAAAGAGGATATGAGGGACAAGTTTTTTTTTATTACACTAAGTGGTGGTGAAGAATGTGCTTCCTGGGGTGATGGTTGAGGCAGAGACTAGAGACCTATACATGATGTTTAGATAGGCACATGGATTTGAGGAAAATGGAGGGATGTAGGCATTGTGTAGCAGAAGAGATTCGTTAGCCATTCGATTACTGATTTATTTAGTTCGGCACAACATTGCCGGCCGAAGGGCCTGTTCCTGTGTTATACCACTCTGTGATCGATGTTCTATAAGCTGCTTCAATAATTTAATGCAGGGGCCATCAGGAAGATCCACAGCTTCAAAGTAAGCTAAACATCGATGTCGGAAATCGGGAAGAAGTATGCTGGAAGTGCTGAGCCGGTCAGGCAGCAGAGTTAATGCTTCATAATGCTGAGGCTTCATCAGGCATTGGCCTGATTGCACTAGGAGTATTGTGAGCAGTTCTGGGGGCCCTTATCCAAAAAAGGATGTGCTGGCATTGGAGAGGTTCCACAAGAAGCTCACGAGAATTATCCCAGCAATGACAGTGTTAATATACTGTATCAGGAATGTTTAATGGCTCTGGGTTTGTATTTGCTAGCATTTAGAAGAATAAGGGGGCATCTCATTGAATCCAATTGAATATTGAAAGGCCCAGATAGAGTGGACGTGGAGAGGTTGTTTCAAATATTGGGGAAGGCTAGGACCAAAGAGCACAGACTCGGAATAGAAAAACGTCCATTTAGAACAGAGATTAGGAAGAATTTCTTTAGCCAGAGGGTGTTGAATCTGTGGAATTCATTGCCAAAGGCGGCTGTGAAGCCAATTCTTTAGGTATATTCATTCACTTATTCTTTCCAATTCTCCCCTCTGTTGTAAGTTGAAACACGCTTGTGTCCAGACTTGTCCCGGTTCTGGTAGTTTATCAAACTGAAACATTAACTCTGTTGACATAAGAGATAGGAAATAACGTGTAACACACACACACACACACACACCCACACCCACACCCACCCACCCAGTATGTTGAGGGGGAAATGAACAGTCAACATTTGAGGTTGAGACTCTTAGCGATTTTCTGGCTTTCTAAATGTTTCCAGCCTCGTCTAATTTTATCAGACAATTTAAAGTAGTTTAGACTGACAGTGTAATAGTCCAAAGCGTTGAATGAAGTGTCAATATGGACATTTTCCTCAGAAGAAAATGAATCCCCTCCCAGACTCAGACTCAGTAATGACCATCAAACCATGGCAACTGTTTGTACTTAATTGTACTCAACTAATCCAAATGAGCACATCTACAAGGAGCACTACCCCAAGAAATCAGCATCCATCATCACAACCCCACCATCCAGGCCACTCTCTTCTCACTGCTGCCATCAGGCAGGAGGCACACGAGCCTTAGATCCCACACCATATTCAGGAACAGTTATTACCCTACAATCATTTTTTCCAAATTCTATTGTATTTCTTTATTTTATGTAAATGCCTGCAAGGAAATGAATCTCAAGGTAGCACTTGGTGACGTACATTTGGTAATTATGGAGTATTTGGGAGCTGGTGAAAATGGCATTTAAATAATCATCTCTGGATAGGCTGAATATTCTTTTTCCATAAGTGAAGTCTTTGGACATCAACAACTGAAATAAAAGAGAAAACATTGGAAACACACAGCAAGGCAGTCAGCATCCGTGGAGAGAGAAACAGGGTAAACGATCCCGTTTTATGACCAATACTCTGTTTCCCTCTCCACTGATGCTGCCTGACCTGCTGAGTATTTCCACCATCTGTTGTTTTCAGTCCAGTATTCCAGCATCTGTAATTCGTTTGCTTCTTGCCGACAATGTCAGCTGATTCATGCAGATACCACTGGTGCAGAGTGTGGAAGTAGTTATCTGTGACACACTCGTATTGGCTGAGGTACACTCCAAAACCTCCAAACAAAACAAGGAGTAAACAATGATACTTAATTTTTTTAATTTCCACCAACGCACACTTTATTAAGAATTGCATCATAGCTTCAGGCTGAATAGTTAGCTCACTTCAGATACAATTACTATGATCAAGAGGCATTTAAACAGGCAGGACAGAGAACACAGAACAGTACAGCACAATAGAGCCCCTTTGGCCCACAATGTTGTGTCAACTTTTCAACCTATTCTTAGATTTATCTCCAACATACCCCTCCATTTTTATATTATCCCTGTACTTATCTAAGAGTTTAAGTGTCCCTAAGATACAAACCTAATGGAGGTAGCATAATCATCATTATGTGCCATGTCATATAATGTGGGTGATCATGGTTTTTCCATGACTGTGATTGTTCTAGGCAATTCTTTTTTCAGAAATGGCTTACCGTTGCCTTCTTCTAGGCAGTGTCTTTACAAGGTGGGTGACCCCCCCCCCCCAATCATCATCAATACCCTTCAGAGATTGCCTGCCTGGCATCAGTGGTCACATAACTGGGATTTGTGATAAGCACCAGCTGCTCATATGAATTAGAATAGAAGAGCAAAAAGCTTGACATGGACATGATGGGCCAAAAGGCTGTTTCTGCGCTAAATAACTCTGTGACTCTCTGAGTCCTTCACAGCCTCTAAAGATAGAATGGTGTTATTTAGTATCAAGACAATCTCCTAACTTTTCCACGAGTTTATTTTCTATGTCGTAGACCTCCTCCTTCTGTTCTCTAAGCTTGTTTCGAAGTTTATTAATTTCCATTAGCTTTTTATGAAATTTCATTGCATCTCTCAGGATAGGAGAACCTGGAAAACAGAAACACAAGATGTTTGTTACTCAAGCCAAGTAAAATCGCCACAAATATGGACAGTCAAGTGCTGGCCTCACTCAGTTTGGAACAATACAGTTATTCCCACAAAGATGTGAAAGGAACAGATCAATAGGTCGAAGAGCATGTCTGGATACTGCCCGTAAAACTTCAAGGACACACCTAAAACTACCGTACCTATAAGGTGCGTACGATAGCTCAACCGAGTGGTAACCTGAGGCTGAAGGGAGGTCAGGGGGAATGGTCGAGTGTGGTTGTTGGACGACCTGCTGGTGGGAATGCGATGGAGTTGTTTTGAGATGAAGGGAGAGATGCAGTAACAGCAAGAGACAATGTCGGCTGGTTTGAAACAGGCACCACGGAGGGGATGATGTGTTGTTCAAAGTGAGCGGCGGAGAAGGAGTGTATGACACAGGTTTTTTGGCTATAGCTGACTTCCAACACATCAGGGTGATCACTTAGAGCCTTATCCCTACTTTGTTTAACCCAATCACTCAAATTATCTTGAATAGGAGTTGCAGCAGACGCCATAGCCAGTAACTCAGCCTTCCTTATTTCAGTGATGGTCATTTTGCCCTGATCAATCAATGCTGGAACATTGTTCCTATGAATTCCCCCCATTAAAGGATTTGGAGTCCTGGTACTAGCTCTAGAGAGCACCACCCAGATATGCCCCATGATCCCGGAAGCCTTTGTAGGCTGCGCATTGGAACGCCACCTGGGAGTTCTGTAGGCTAGAGAGAAGGGGAGTGCACTCCAGTCAAAGCTGCTGATCTTGAGCTGGCAAAGAATTACAGGGCATCCTCTTGGTACAATGCTGCTTTAAAGTGCGATAAGTTCTTGGAGCATTTATGACACTGGATTCAGTTTTATGCTTGGAAGATGATATTTGCAAAGTACAGTTGGTGGTGGTAATGCACCTTGAGGAAGGAAGGGGGGGAGGTGGAGAAGAAATCAGAGGTTTTATGTTCTTGGCACTGGAGGAAAGTATGGGGGGTGGGGGGGATGTCCACATTATTTTTTTAATTCAGAGAGTGGTGGGCGCATGGAACAAGCTTCCGGGGATGACGGTAAAGGCAGTTGTATGAGGGATATTTAGGTAACACATGGATGATAGAAAACTGGAGGACAAACAAGTATGACAAACTCAACTTTGACCGATGCTGCTTAAGAGTGTCATGACCCTGGTTGTTGCTAGAGTTCTCAGAGGAGTCTGAGCTTTTTGCTGTGTTTTTTGTATTCTCCATGTTTTATTAATTAGAAATATCTGTATTATTGTGCTTATTGTTAGGTCTTCTCTGATTTGCATTTAAGTTACAATTGATCCTTCCTGCACCTTGTGGTGTATCGGGCATCAACCTTGCCATTTCTGTAGTGTTTGTCTGTTTTTCTAAAATGAGGCCGTGTTGCTAGCTCAACATTCAAACCAGTGCAGTTGGAAAGCGTGCAAGGAGTTGACCGGATTCTAACCCAGGACCACACGTCTCCCATCCGATGTGGATGCTACTGCACCACTAGCCAGCAAATTGTCCTTGATTGCTTCCAAATAATTCTTGAAGACTTTGCAGGTGTCCAATTAAGTATTTTTTAACTTAGGTCTCCTATTAGAATTGTTAATTGTAACCTTGCTATTACCAACTGCAAACAGATTCTTTCATGCCCTGGAGATTATTTAAAGGAGCAGTGCTAACCCCTTCTGGCTGAGTTATTTCGAGTTATCCAAGACCTTGTAAGTGGTACTATTTTGTTTTGTCTCCTTTGTTAATAAAATTCTGAGTTTTGTTTAACCCTTCCAGGTCTCTGTGTGATCCTGCGCTTGGGTCCAAGATGCAGTGTGATGAGTACCCACCAGACTTCTTGTGTTATAGCAGTGACGATACTCACAGAGTTATTGTAAAGCACTTGGCTCATTGTGAACGTCATGAGAGAATGACAATTAATAACAACACCCAATAAAAAGTTGTTTGCGGGAAATTGTAGAATTCCAACATTTGCACTCTCTTTATTTTCGATTGCTCTGGACATTCTTCTCTCTCCTCCCATTGGGCAGAAGATACAAAGATCCTTCTATCCCACTGTTATCAGGCCCCTGAATGGTCCCCTAGTATGATAAGATACTTGACCTCACAATCTACATTTATCTACAATCCTGATTTCTCTATCTATTCAGAGGTTCGGCATGACAGCGAAAATGTTGACAACCTTCTATAGATGTGCAGTGGAAAATGCATTGACTCACTGTATTTCCCCCTGGTATGGAACACTGTTGCCTTTTGAATGGGAAATGCTACAAAACATTGTGGATTCAACCCGGTGCATCACAGGTAAAGTCATCCTAACCATTGAGCACATCTACATGAAATGCTGTCATAGGAAAGCAACGTCCATCTCCACCACCCAGGACAAACTTTTTCTTGCTGCTGCCATCAGGTAGAAGGTACAAGAGCCTCAGGACTCGCACCACCAGGTTCAGGAACAGTTGCTACACATAAACCATCAGGCTTTTGAACAAAAGAGAATCTACTGAGATGTCCCCACAATTAAAGTTCTCATTTTTAAGAACTCTTTATTTTGTTATTTCAGGCTCTCCTTATTTATTGCTATTTATTTATATCTGCATTTGCACAGTTTGTTGTCTTCTAGGCTCTACTTGTTCTTTCATCGATCCTGTTTACAGTCACTGTTCTATAGATTTGCTGAGTCTGCCCACAGGAAAAAGAACCTCAGGGTTGTATGTGGTGACATACTTATATGTACTCTGATAATAACTTTTACTTTGAATGTTGTTATGATCTTGTGCCTCGTTGCCTACCTGCACAGCACTTTTGCTGTAACTAACACCTTATCCTGTCTTTTGTTATTGTTTTCTCTCGTACTACCTCTGTGCACTGTGTACAAGATGACAATAGGCAAAGTTCAAGTACTTACAGCCTGTGATGTAATGCTTGAGGAACACTTCCTGCAAAGAAAAAAGTCCGGATTTATTACTTGAACTTTACTGAATGTGACATAAACAGAGCCAAACTTGTAAACAACGGCATTCACTTATTTAAGGGGAGCGCAGGAGGAAAGTGCTCCATAGCCCAGTTAGTGAAAGGGATTACAAAAGAGCCAGGCTCCAGGGATTGGACCAGAGCAATTCATCAGAAGCGGTTGTCCAAATGGATGTGGGGCAGAATTTGTTAAACATATCCAGGAAAGTGACTTCAGACAGTGTGTAGATGCCCCTGTTAGAGGGAGGGGGTAACACAGGGTCATCTTTTGGCAAATGTGGCTGTGCAAGTGCCTGCACTGTTAGTTAGAAATCAAAGAATTTAAGGGACTTTGGAATCCTTGTGCCAGATTCCCTAAAGCAAGGGTTCCCAACCTTTTTAATGCCATGGACCATTAACCAAAGGGTCTGTGGACCCCAGGTAGTGAACCCCCGCCCTAAAGGTTAACTTTCTGTCTGTTAGGTAGAAATCAGAATTGCAAAAGGACTTGGGAGTCCTTGTGCAGGATTCCCTAAAGGTTCAATTGCAGGTTGAGTCAGTGGTAAGGAAGCCAAATGCAAATTTGGCATTTATTTTGAGAGAGCTAGAATATAAAAGCAATGATGTGATGCTGAGGCTTTATGAGGCATTGGTCGGACTGCACTTGGAGTATTGTGAGCAGTTTTAGACCTCTTATCTAAGAGAAGATGTGCTGGCATTGGAGAGGGTCCAGAGATGGTTCACAAGAATGATCCCTTCAATGAAAGGGATAACCTATCAGGAGTGTTTGATAGTTCTGCACCTGTAGTCACCGAATTCTAGAAGAATGAGGGAGCGGTATTTCATTGAAACCTATTAAATATTGAAAGGCCTTGATAAAGTGGATGTGGAGAGGATGTTTCCTATAGTGAGGGGAGTCTGGGACCAGAGGGCACAGCCTCAGAATACAAGGACACCCCTTTAGAACAGAGCTGAGGAGGAATTTCCTTAGCCAGTGGGTGGTGAAGCTGTGGAACTCATTGACACAAGTCATTGGATATATTTAAAATGGAGGATGATAGATTTTTGATTAGTCAGGTCTTCAAATTTTACGGAAAGAAGGTAGGGGAATGGTTTGTGGGGAATATTAAATCAGCCATGATGGAATGGCAGAACAGACTCAGTTGGCTGAATGGCCTAATTCTGTTTTTATGTCTTATGATCTTAAACCAAGGTCCATGTACAATAATGTCACATTTACACTACCCACAGGTACTTCAGTAACCTCATCAGTCTGACTAATGTCAGTCACCTTCTACAGCAGACAATATAAACTACTTCCATGTTGCCACTCCATTAGGGTAGCACAGTGGCATAATGGTTAGCACAGTTCTTTACAGTACAGGCGACCCGGGTTCAATTCCCGCCACAGCCTGTGAGGAGTTTGTACGTTCTCCCCATGACCGCATGGGTTTCCTCTTGGTGCTCTGGTTACCTCCCACAGTAGGTTAATTGGTCATTGTAAATTGTCCTGTGATTAGGCTCGGATTATATTGGGGGTTGCGAGGTGGCACAGCTCGAAGGGAAGGGCCAGAAGAGGGTACTCCGCTGTGCATGTCAATAAATAAATAAATTATTCTGACACTTTGAATTCTCTGAATGGTGAATGAATGAGATGCCTGGGAGTTCTCTTTGGGCACTCGATGGAGTAAGTTGCATTTTGGCTTTGCTCCATTCATTTTTCAATTTTTTTAACCACCCTTTCACTATCTATATTAAAGTGTTTATAACACTTTTATATGCCTGATCTTTGATTTTTAATCTCTGGAAATGAATACCAGAGGGCAAAAGGCATTAGCCGAAGGCAAGGAAGCTGGTATTGGAAGTGGAAGGAAAGAAGGAGATTCTAAACAACTTAAGCAATCTCCACTCACTTTGGAAGCTATGTTGAAGCTCCTGGATGATAAATTTGATAAAAGATTTTCTACTTTGGAAGTATCGTTAAAGGAGATCGAAAGCTGACTGAGAGCACTTAAACAGGAGAGTGAAAAACAATAGCGGTAAATTTCTGAACTCGATGAAGCGGGAAGACAGAGAGATTGTAGATTGGACGCTTTGGAAAAGAAATTAACTTCGACCACTCGAACACTGGAACAGTATAAATTCAAAATTATTGACCTGGAAAGTCGCAGTCGTAGACAGAACCTGCGAATAACAGGACTCCGTGAAGACGTAGAGAGTGGTGACCTCACTAAGCTCTTTTCTCAAATTTAAATGAACGTGTTTGGCTCTGAAGCTCTCTCTACTACCCCTGTACTTGATTATGCTCACTGTGCTTTAAGAGCAAAACTTCCTAAAGAGTTGAAGCTTCAACCTGTTATACTCTGATTCCACTTTGTGCATACCAAGGAGCATTTAATTCAAATTGCCTGTTGGAAAGGGGTTATTGAACACGGAGGCCTCAAGTTTCGTCTGGTTGAAGACTACTGTCCCGAGGTAATGCGAAAAAGATGGCTTTTCAAACCGGTGATGTTTGAGCTTTATCAAGGAAAATTTCAACCAGCTCTGCTATTTCCAGCTTGTTTAAGGGTTTTTCTGCCTGATAAATCACATAAATGGTTCAAATCTGTGGACAAAGCTCATCAATTCCTTGAGGATCAACGTTCAATCTCAGCTGTCTAATAAGTTTACTGTTTCTTCGTGTCTGTATTCATTTGCTTTAAAAGTTAATAACCAGTTCATAGATCTGGACTTTTGAAGTTTGAAGATTTTTGCCCTTGGTTTGGTAACACTCATACTCTGTTTTAGAGTATGAATGTTTATCGTGCTTCTATGTTAAAGTTCCTTTTTGTTTCTTTTATTATTTTATTTTATTATTTTCAAATGTTCATTTTTGAAAATAATTAAGAATTTGATTTGGTGATTGACTTTTTTCCCTGAAATATTAATAAGATTATATTCTGTTTTACTTTTCAAGATCTCGCCTTTCAAAATGTTAACACTTGTTTGGTGTTTTTTATGGCATTCTTTTCTCAATGTTCAGACTATGGGTGGCAATTTGCATTCTTTTCAATTTTGGAGATTTGCCTTCAAGAGAGTGGGGGTAGGGGAATTTCTAGTTAGCTTTCTGGCTGTCTATTGGCCAGTTTTCTGGCTTTTGTGGGTGGGGTGGGGCTCTTTTTGGTTTAGTTTTTTTCATCTGGGCTGATCTGAAACTACAAGTATGTCTAAATTGTCGTAACTTCTGGTTCCCCTGTAAACCTTTTTCCCTCTTCCTGATTCATGAGGTTCCTATGTAGTAAGGTTAACCCTTTACATACCATATGGTTTATTCAAATAAAATGGATTATTAACTTTGTCTCATGGAATACGAATGGTTTGAATCATCTGATAAAATGGAAGAAGATTTTAAAAGTTTTTCATAGATTGAATGCTCAGATTATCTGTGCCCAGGAAACTCATGTGAGGAAGGAGGATAATCAGTGTTTTTTTTAGGTTTTGGAAGGGAGGCAATTTCACGCCAACTCACAGGCTAAGGTGAAAGGAGTCTCTATTTTTATAGACTCCTCCATTTCATTTGTTCACTATAAAACAATCTCAGACCCAAATGGTAGATTTCTATTAATTACTGGTTTCCTTTATAACCAAAATGTTGTTATGGTTAATATTTATGCACCAAGTGCTGACTATCCTGAATTCTTTAAGCATCTATTTGCATTGCTTCCTAATTTAAATGAATATATGTTGATAACGTGCAGAGATTTTAACTGTTGCCTGAATCCCTTGATGGGCAGGTCTGCATCCAATCAAGTACTTCAAAACAAATCTGCTATTTTCATTAATTCCTTTTGAATTGACTCCGGAATTTTAGAAATTTGGAGGTGTTTATATCCTAACAATTAAGAGTTCTCATTCTTTTCTCATATGTATCATAATTAGTCTAGAATTTATTACTTTTTTTTAAATCGACTCTTGATTAGTTCCGTCTGTTACTGCCTGGGATCATGATTCAATCGCTGTTTCTGATCGTGCACCCTTGAAACTATCGATCAAATTAACTGATGTATCTTTTAGCGCTAGACAATGGTGGTTCAATTCTACTCTACTTCAGGAGTTATACTTTGTTAACTCTATTAAAGAACAGATTGCTTTTTTCTTTTCAACTAACTTTATGGAAGAAATTTCCAGTGGGATATTATGGGATACTTTTAAAGTATACATCAGTAGGCAAATTATTTCATATTCTGCTGGATTGAAAACACAAACTAATAATGAAATATGTGCATTGGTTGGTAAGGTTAAAGAAATTGATAGAAGATATTCTGCTGCTCCTAATCTGGAGCTTTATAAAAAGTGGGTTGAACTTTAGATGCAACACAGTTTGTTATTAACATCCCTGATTGAAAATCAATTACTTAAAACTAAGAGTCAATTTTATATACATGATGATAAATTAGGTAAATTACTGGCTCACCAATTGAAACTTGCTTCAGCTAAACATCAGATTATTAAAGTTCGTAAATGAAATGGTATTTTGATGGTTGACCATAACAAAATTAATAAATCTTTTCAAGAATTCTATACCTCTTTATACCAATCAGAATTTCTTGATGATTCTACCAGAACACATGAATTTTTAAGGAAATTGAATATTCCAAAATTACCACTTAATGAATGTTTAGCATTAGATGCACCCATCATGGAAGAAGAAATAAAGAAAGCAATTTCTTTGATGAATTCTGGTAAAGCACCCGGTTTGGATGGGTATACTGTAGAATTTTTCAAATCTTTTTCAAATCTACTTTTTCCTTGGTTATGTAGAATTTTTAAAGATGCTTTATTTGTAGGTAAATTACCACAATCCTTTTACGAAGCATCTATTTCTTTAATTTCTAAAAAAGATAAAGACCCTACTGAATGTGCATCATATAAACCTATATCCTTGGTGAATGTGGACTCCAAAATCTTTTCCAAAATATTGGCAATTAGATTGGAAGATGTATTGCCACAATTTTTCTCTGACAACCAGACAGCATTTATTAAAAATCGTTATTTGTATTTTAATATTAGGTTAATGAATATTGTATATACTTCTTCATCTTAAACTCCAGAGTGTGTTATTTTGCTTGATGCTGAGAAGGCATTTGATAAAGTTGAATGGGAATATTTATTTAACACACTTGAGAAATTTAATTTTAGCCCAAAATTCATATCTTGGATTAAGTTGATATATCATACACCTTTGGTTTCTGTACTTACCAATAATCAGAGATTCCCCTTTTTCAGGCCTTTTTGAGGTACTGGACAGGGCTGTCCTTTAAGTCCTTTACTATTTGATATTGCCCTGGAGCCCTTGGCAATCACTCTTCGTGATTCACCCAGTATATTTGGTATTATTCGTGGGAATGGGACGCATGAGGCATCACTATATGCTGATGACCTGTTACTATATATCTCTAACCCAGAGAGATCTATCCCTGTAGAAATATCACTACTTGCTCAATTTAGTAGTTTTTTATTGGTTATAATTTGGTTATAAGAGTGAGCTTTTCCCATTAAATATGCAAGTTCCAATCTATAGACAATCACCATTTAGACTGGTTACTGATTACTTTACTTATTTGGGTGTTAAAATTACTAAGAAGCATAAGGATCTATTTAAAGTTAACTTTTTACCCTTAATTGATCATGTTAAACTACGGCTTACTAAATGGTCCCCATTGTCCTTATCATTGATTAGTAGAATTAATGCTATTAAGATTATCATTTTACCTAAATTTTTGTATCTATTTCAGGTGGTACCAATCTTCACTTCAAAATCCTTTTTTGATATTATTGATTCTAAAATTTCTTCATATATATGGCACAATAAAAATCCTAGATTAAGTAAGAAATATACACAGAAATCAAAAAAGGAGGGCAGTTTGGCAATGCTGAACTTAAGATTCTATTATTGGGCAATTAATATTCAATATTTAACATTCTGGACAGAAGATCTGGATGAAATTCATTGTCCACAATGGGTGAACATTGAGCGTGAGTCTGTACAGGGGTTCTCATTGACTTCAATTGTAGTGGCCTCACTTCCCTGTGCACTTACTAAACTGAATAAACAAATGACTAATCCAATAACTAAACATACAATACCAATATGGTTTCAATTTCGTAAATTTTTTGGATTGAATAAATTTATTCTATCAAGTCCTATTATATCTAACTTTATCTTCCAACCATCCAGAACTGATCAAGCCTTTCTTTTATGGAAAAAGAAGGGCATAACATGTTTTTGTGACTTATTCATGGATAACTGTCTCATGTCTTTTGAACAGTTGTCTAATAAATATAATTTGCCTTGACCACATTTTTTCAGATATTTCCAGATTAGATACTTTCTGAATGTTATTTTTCCTACTTTTCCAATACCACATCAAACTGAAATTACTGAAAAAAATTTAGGTTTAAACCCCTATCAGAAGAGTTTAATAGCAATTATTTATGATCTGATTATGAAAATACGTCTTGGTACATCTGATAAAATTAAGAATGAATGGGAAAGAGAACTTCAGGTATCTTTACCTATAGAGAAATGGGAGAAAATTCTCCAACTAGTTAACACTTCTTCAATGTGTGCTAGACATGTTTTGATACAATTTAAGGTGATCATAGAGCCCATATATCTAAGGATAACACAAAGTACACTGCAGATGCTGTGGTCAAAGCAACACGTACAAACACTGAAGGAACTCCACAGGTCAGGCAGCATCCGTGGAAATGAACATTCGTTTCCAAGGATGCTGTCCGACCTGTTGAGTTCCTCCAGCATGTTGTATGTGTCTAAGGATAGGTTAGCTCATTTTTATTGCCATATAAATCCTGTCCATGACAGATGTAATTCTGAGGTAGCTTCCTTGACTCATATGTTCTGGTCTTGTACTCTTTTGGAAAAATATTGGAAAGATATTTTTGATATTATTTTAGTAGTTTTGCGTATTGATTTACAACGTCATCCTATTACTGCAATTTTTGGATTACCAGTGATGGACTCTAGTCAATTATCCCCTTCAGCTTGCCATTTGATTGTATTTGTTACTTAATATCCAGAAGATCAATTTTATTTAAGTGGAAAGGTTCTAATGCCCCTACTACATTTCAATGGTTTCCCCAAACTATAACATGTTTAAACTTGGAAAAAATTAGGAGTGGCACTATCGACCCTTCAGTTAAATTTGAAGAAACTTGGAGGCCATTTATTCAACATTTTCATATGATGTAAACTGACCTTTTCTGAATCCTTCTCAATAACTTCTTGTTCATGTATAGAGGAGTGGAGTTAATGACAAATAATGATTCTAACTGATGAAACATGGCAGCCCTGCTTTTGTTTCATTTTGTTTTAGTTTAGGGGGACTTTTTTTCTGTATAAATTTTTTGAATCTTTTTCATGTTCAGTTATTAAGAGATTGGGAGACAGATTACACATGTTACTCAGTGTCTGCGTCTGTATACATTAACCATTATTAAAGTAATCCCAATCTCTTTGTATCATTATCATTGTTATGTTTATCTCTTCAAAACTTAATAAAAAAGATTGAGAAAGAATGAGACACCTGGCTGTGGGGGAAGAGGTTGGTTTGGAAACGAGGTAAATTGGACCTAAAAATTTCAACCTTACCGTTTTGGCATCATCTTCAAAAGCCTCTCGGGCTTCTTCCTTTGAGCATGTTTCTTCCACACACTCTCGCTCCAGATTCCCTTCTCTAAGCTCTTCTGGAAAACTGTTTGCCCTGCGGATTCGAGACAGGAGCTGCAGAGCCGAAGGTTTCTGTAGAAAGACTCAATAACACATCCATAGTATTAAACATCCTGTGCCTGTCTGCTGTTGGAATTGTATCATGACATCAGACTACTACCTCTGAAATGCTTTGGTGTGTGATAGGACATAGAACTGTATAGCACAGTACAGACTCCTTCAACCCACAATGTTGAGCAGAACTTCTAACCTACTTCCAAAATCAATCTAACCCTTCCCTCACACATAGCCCTCCATTTTTCTATCCTGCATGTGACTCTCCAAGAATCTCTTAATGTAGCTGACTCTACCACCTCTCCTGGCAGGACATTTCACACAACCTCTACTCTCAGTGTAAAAACTCTACCTCTCGCGTCTCCCATACTCTCCTCAAATCACCTTAAAATTCTATGCTCTTGTTCTATGTTATGGCCTCCTCATTTCCAAGTCTCTGGCTATCCACTGCATTTATTCCTCTTATCACCTTCAATATCTTTATGAAGTTATCTCTCATCCTACTTCTCTCCAAAGAGAAAATTCCTAGCTCACCCAACCTTTACTCATAAGGCATGCTTTCTAATCCAGGCAGCATCCTGGTAAATCTCGTCTGTACCCTCTCTAAAGCTTCCACATCCTTCCTATAATGAGGTGACCAGAACCGAACACAATACTCCAGCTGTGGTCTAAGCAGGGTTTTTATGGATCTGAAGCATTACTGCAAGGCTCTTGAACTCAGTCTCCCAATTAATGAAGACCAACACACTGTACTTAATCTTAACCACCCTATCAATCTGTTGAGAAACTTTGAGGGCGTTGTGTATTTAATATTTCAGTAATATTGTAAATACATTGTTTGTTTAGGCATTATTTATTGTTTACATAATTCATTGTGGGTTATATGTAAAAGTACGTGAATGGCATACATCATTATGCCTCCGTGTCATATGTGCAGGACTCACTAAGAATAAGACTGAGGTAGAGATGTTGTTCTCAGCTCCATGTTTTTCTTCTGTCTAGTTTTATGTTTTGGAGCTACAAAACACAACAGTCGTGATGAGTAAGGTTTAAAATGAACCCAAGAAGGCGCCTACTTAACCTGTTGAAGCGTAGCATAGCTTTTTCCCCCTTTGGTTGAGGAGACAGATCCTAGTTAAGAAAAAAAAGCACAGCATGTGTTCTTTGAAAGTGGAGAGATGGCCGAGTTTAAAAAAAGGCAGAAAATGGATGAAATTCATGCATTCATAAATAGTAGGTACTGGGTGAAAATAACAATAGTAAATAAATAAAAAGAAGAAATGGATGGCTACACTGGAAAGATTGACATATTCGATTCCACAACAGATACACGTATACTGAGTGAATTGAACATTATTTTGAAGCAAATGAAATAGCCAATGCAAAACCAGTGCCAGTATTACCAAGTGTAATTGGGAGAAGAGCTTACTGTTTGCTTAGTTTAATTGCTCCAAACAAACTAGCTGAAATGAGCTTTGTTGATAGTGTGAAAGTAATGCAAGAGCATTTAGAACCAAACCATTGTTGATTGCAGAATGCTTTAGGTTTCATCAGTGGAATCGAAAAGAAAGGAGTCCATGTCAGCTGACTTGGCTGAATTGAAGAGGTTGTCCGAATATCGTCAGTTCAATGATGAGCTTAAGGATACACTAAGAGACTGTTTAGTTTGTAGAATCTTACAAGAAAGCATTCAAAAATGACTCCTAACTGAAGCACAACTTACATTTAAAAAGAGCAGTTGAAATTGCTGTATCAATAGAAATAGCAGCTCAAACCAATTGAGCTGCAGTCAGGAATGAAAGTGAATGTGAACAAAATTGCAACTTCCAAACATACTGGTCTGGCCCAAAGATATAGCTTTGGAAAACTCAAACATATCAAGGGCTAAATAGTTTTAAATGAAAATACCACACATAAGTTTTGCAAAGCCCATCTGGTTCCTTATACCACCCATGATAAAGTAACCAGTGAACTGGATCACATGGAGGCTGAAGGAATTCTTTTCAAGGTCGAGTGGAGCCCATGGGCAATGCCAGTGGTCCCAGTAGTCATGGAGGATGGGCCTTTCAGGATCTGTGGTGATTTTGAGGTCACTATCAACCCAGTACAGGAAGTAGATCAATACCGTCCATCCAGGATAGAGTGCCAGATGCTACAAGGCTGCTCAAGCACTCAGTGTTTCAGGGATAACATCATTGTTACTGGCAAGGATAACAAGGAGCAACTCAAGACTGTGTTAACAAGGTCAAAAGATTATGGGTTAAGATCACAACACAAGTATGAATTCTTCAGACCAAGTATGGTTTACTGTGGTCACACCATTGATGCACAAGATTTACACAAGTGTCCCGAGAAAAGTTAAGCCAAAGGTCTTGTCACCGTTGTGGTTGTTTTTAGGATTTGTCAATTACTATAACAGGTTCCTGCCAAACCAGGCTACAGTGCTCCACACCTAGTATTCGTTACTACTGATCGGGAAGAAATGGCAATTGATAAAGCAGTGTGAGGTGGCTTTCCAAAAGACAAAGGAAATGGTGACTTCAGACACTGTACTCACACGTAATGATCCATTATCCAATGAAGCTTGCCTGTTATGCCTCGTCTTATGGTGTATGTGCAGTCGTGTCACATGTTATAAGTGATATTGCCTTTGCATCATGTTCCCTGACTGTTGCAGAGAAAACTCACAGACAAACTGACAGAGAGGCCTTGAGTCTGGTTTGTGGTGTAAATAGTTTCAACTGATCCTTGTACGGGAGAGATTTTACTTTTGTACTGATTATCAACCACTAGTGTCCATTTTCAATGAACAGACGGGTGTTCCACTAACAGCAGCAGCAAAAGTGCACCTTTGTTGGTAGACTAGAGGCAGTGGTTCCAGGCAAGGACCATTTAAATTCCCAAGTCCATCATTTGGGAATAAAATCATTGGGCATTCAAACGCAAAATTGATTTCCCCCAATTCTGTGGTTAGCTTAACGATTTCAGTGTCTACATAACAAGGTGGGCTGAAGAAGCATGGAATAGACATGACTTGGCAGCTTGTATTCAGAATTGGCTTGCCCACAGATGACAGACGGTTGTAGTGGAGGTACTTTTTTGGCTGGAAGCCCATGACGAATGGTGTTCAGATACATAACATATACATGTTAATGGCTTGGAGGAAAATATAGAGAAGTTTGTTAGAAGTTTGAGCATGGAATACAGAACATAACAGCACAGTAGAGACCCTTCAGTCCATAATGTTGTGCTGGCCCTTTAACCTAACCTAAGATCAATCTAACCCATCCCTCCTACATAGCCCTTCAGTTTTTCTATCATCCACGTGCCTATCTAGGAGTCTCCTAGAAGTCCCTAAAGTGTCTGCCTTTACCATCACTCCTAGCTATGTTTTCCATACACTGACCACTCTATGTGTAAAAGATCCTCCCTCTGACATCCTCCCGTATAGTTCCCTCCTAAACTTTTAAAGTTAAGCCCCATTGTATTAGCCAGTTCCGTGTTGAGAAAGAGTCTTTCAGCTATCTGCTCCATGAGAGGGCACAATTTTAAGGTGATTAGAGGAAAGTATAGGGGATGTCAAAGGTAAGTATTTTTCTTTTAGAGAGAGTGGTAAGGGCATGGAATGCACTAAGGGTGGTGGTAGAGACAGATATATCAGGGATATTTTAAAAAAAAACTCTTCTAACGTAGGCACAAGGATGTTAGAAAAATGGAGAGTCATATTTGATCTTGGAGTTCGTTAAAAGATCTACACACATTGTTGGCCAAAAAACCTGTATTGCGTTGTGATGTTCTATGTCAGGGGTCGGCAACCCGCGGCTCTTTCATCTCTGTGCTGCAGCTCCCTGTGGCTTTGGAAAATAAATGATGAGTATTTAATTAAAATGTATTTTATGTTAGTTTGTTAGTTTTTGAAATGTCATTCTAAATTTGAAGATTATGGTGAGCTTGTACCATCTAAATAAAACGTTGTGGCGACCCATTTCCTGGCACATCCGAACCGGCTCACAATTAGCCAGCGTTCCAGCTAAGGGAGATAGTCTACGGGGGTTTGTGAGTACGTGTCTTTTGGAGCATCCGCGCCCACGGGGGGGGGGGGGGCGGGTTGAGGGAGGCTTAAAAGCAAGGCTGTTTAGTTCGAATAAAGTTATCTTTGACTGCAGTTTACCGACTCCGTGTCGTTATTTTAGCGCTGCTTGTAGCACACCGCTACGACGTGTTTTTTATCGCTATTAATATACGTCACCACTGCCAATGCCTGACACCCGCCACTCCCCTAAGCATCGATCCATCCCTACTGAATACGACTGCATTGGCAGGTGTGAGTCAACCTGATCTTGAGATGGAACTGTCCTGTCGATCTTTGGATCCACATATGTATGTGAGCCGGTGTTCTCCAACATGAACTTTATTAAAAACAAACATCGTGCACGCCTCACAGATGACAGCTTGTGATCCTGTGTAAAGATGAAGGTGACGTCATACAGCCCTGATGTGCAGACACTGTGCGCTGAGGTCCAGGAGCAGAAATCCCATTAACCAAGTATGATAAATATTTTAATTGCCTATATTTTACGTATATTCATATTTTTTCATTGTTCAGTGAAATAGTCCTTTTATTTTTCAGGTTGACAGCTGGCTGACATTATTTTTGGTTTGCTGCTGGCGGACAATTTAAGTTCAGCGTTTTTCATAATACGAAAAGGACTCAAATAAACATTGAGTATTTTACTTAAAAGTAACCTTCAACCCAGTGTCTTTTTTTCGGAGTTCAAAATGATTTTGTTGCATGCAGAAATGTGATTTCGTTTTCTCTGCAGGAGTTCATCGATTTCATAAATGCAACACATTATAGTTTGTTTATACACAGCATAAAGGCAAAAAAAAACGTTGTATGCAGTGTTATTTCATTTTAAATGTCAAACGGGTTTTGTGGCTCCCAGTGTTTTCTTTTCTGTGGGAAACGGGTCCAAATGGCTCTTTCAGTGGTAAAGGTTGCCGACCCCTGTTCTATGTCCTATGAGCTAGACCTCTAGTTTGCAGACAGAGAAATTGGTGGCGATATAGACAATGAAATCAGTATTTTCTTTGATTTACAGTATTTCATTATACCCTTCAATTAATAAAAAAATCAAAAGTATGTGATTTTTCAATTTTCATTCTAAATATTCATTGTATACATATTACAAATAAAAAACATTTAAAATGCCATGTAGTTTTCAGGCCATGTAAAAATTTCCTGCTCAGATCAATGGTTGGTCCATTCAGCTTTAAAGGAAATTAGAGGAAACATTGATCACCTGTCAGGTATGAAGAGAGTGCAGAAGTCTCAAGCTATTATCTGACAATTCCTATAACAAGCTTCTCCCAAAGTCACCACCGTGGCAGGAACAGCATCAGCTGGAGGAGATGTACAGACGGGAGGAACGGGTTGCACTGAGGGTTCATTGATGCTTACCGTCATTCGTGTGACAGCCAGTGAGAAGCAACAAGATGATCCCGTAACTGAGGACGAGTTTCATCTTACTTTGTCACCGTCCGATCCGACGTATTGGAGATACACGATGGGGGCGTTTGCAAATGGATCTGCCTCACTCAGATCACAGTTACACCCTTTACACAGTCGGTATTTTTTCTTCGTTTTGGAAATATTTCTGTTAATAAATAACCAACAATTTTGAAAGACTTTCACAGGAGTACACAAAGCATGGATTTCTAGAAATCAATTCTGGTAATGCTGACAGCAGAAAAGGTAAACACCTTCCTTCTCAGTCTGTTCAGGCATTGAAACCGTTGATGAACTGGGACAAAGGAATGTGAGCCAGATCTTGCCATTTAAACTTGATTTTGTGTTAACTAAAAATCTGAGGCAAATCCAGCTGCATTTGGAACCGCTGGCTGTGAACGTGACCTCTGACTCCTGTATGCATTCAGTCTCCAGCCTCCCCCCCCCCCCCCCCATTTTACCCATTGGAATGTAGAATGAGAGTGGATCTCATGGAAGCATAAAAGTCCAGAAAAAGTGGATTTGGAGAGAATTTTTCCTATAGTGGGGGGGGGGGGGGTGTCTAGGGCCAGAGGGAACAGCCTCAGAACAGAAGGATATCCATTTAGATCAGAAATGAGGAAGAATTTCTTTAGCTAGAGGATGGTGAATCTGTGAAGTTCATTGCCATAGACAGCTGTGGAGGCCAAGTTATCTTGTTTATTTAAAGTGGAGGTTGCTATGTTCTTGATTAGCATTAAAGACAGGAGAATGCAGTTGAGAGGGGTAATAAATCAGCCATGATCATATACTGTAGTAGAATCAATGGGCCGAATGGCCTAATTTCCTTATGTCTTATGGCAAAGATGCAGCCGGTATCGCAACAGCCATGTGCTGTCAGGGGGTGTTAGGAAGGGACACAGCTCTCCCATGCCGTGGGAGTGGAGGGGGCAGGGAAGCAAAGGGCACCGGTCTCTGCTGGTGAAGGAGGAGGAGGCAAGTCTGGTGCACAAGGTGCTGTTTCAGGACAGACTCGAGGGGGCATGGACACTCAAGACTGCCCTGGAGGGAGGCAGATGGAAGGAGTTTGAGGAACTGAAGGTGGCAGGGAGATTCTACAGTAACAATAATAGATTGGATTTAAAAAGAAAAAAAAAGCCCAATTGATCCATGACAACTATAATTTCCATCCTAGCCTGTCCCATTTCTCTATGCTTGTCCCATATCCCTCTAAACCAGGGGTTCTCAATGTAGGGTGCACAGACCCCTCGGTTAATGGTATGGGAAGAGGAGGGGAAGTCCCACTAACCCTTTCTTATAAAAATCCCTGTCTTAAAAGTTGCTATTATGCCTGTCTCAATCAGCTGCTTTGGCAGCTTATTGCACGGCACGTCTCATGAAGGATTAGGGCTTTTCTCCTTGGAGCGAAGGAGGGCGACAGATAATTTGATGGAGAGGTACAAGGTGATAAGAGGCATAGACAGCCACTTTTCCCCGGGCTCGAAATGTCTTAATATGAGGAGGCAAACATTATAAGGGGATTGAAGGAAAACCTGGAGGAGGGGAGGATGTCAGAGTTTGGATTTTTACAGAGGTGGGTGTGTGGAACTGGGGTTGGTGGTAGAGGCAGATGCATTATGGACATTTCAGAAACTTTGATAGGCACATGGCAGTAGAAAAATGGCGGGAGGGGTTAGATTGGTCTTGGGGTCGATAAAAATGCTTAGTTAGTAAGCCCGTCAGAACTGGTTCCACTGACAGAAGGTGGGGCAAAGAGAGGTTACCAAAGCCTTAAAAAGCCAGTCGCTTCGGGCAGATGGAGCTTGCCAGCCATGGTTGACAGCTCATCTAGGAGAAGGAAAACTCTGATCTCAAACCTCCACTGCCTTGCAGCTGTACCCACTCATGGAGAAGGCTTCGGGAGGGAAAATTCTGGAGCTGGAGTCCTTAAGGCAGTCCTACGTTGAATTCAATGCTGACTGACAACTCTTGCAATGCTGATGGTGCCAAACAGTATTGGTCTCTGCCATTTCTTTGGGTTCATCAGGTGCATGTAGAGGGGGAGCCTGCTACACGGGTAACCGCTTGCTCTCCACATCATACTGCCCAGGCTTTGGTATCTAGACAGCTAGGACACACTATCCATGAGTCAACCCTGACTGACGAAGGCCACCGTCGGGTAAAAAGGCCAGCACTACATCACAGTCTGAAGGGATGGCATCGTTCTAATTTTCAAATCCAATTAGACAAGAGTATATCCCAGAGTGGCAGTGGCCATCATCAGATCACATCCTTTGGAGGTGAGTGGAGATGTCAAAGGAAGTTTTTTTTAATTATATACCCAGTTTGTTTGTGGCATCCGTCGGTCTTGAGAGACCATGGATCTGCGCCTGGAGTTTCCAGGGCACAGGCCTGGGCAGGGTTGTATGGGAGACCAGCAGTTGCCCAAACTGCAGGCCTTCCCCTCTCCACGCCACCGATGTTGTCCAAGGGAAGGGCACTAGGACCCATGCAGCTTGGCACCGGTGTCGTCACAGAGCAATGTGTTGTTAAGTGCCTTGCTCAGGGACACAAACACGCTGAGGCTCGAACCAGGTTACTAGTGTGATGCCTTGCCCACTAGGCCACGCGCCAACAATATATACCCAGAGAGTGGTACTATATTACCCAGAACGCACGGCCTGCAGTGGAGGTAGAGCCTGATATAATAGGGACACATAAGATAGACAGAAAGACATAAGAAAAACGGAGGGTTATAGGCTGTGTAGGAGGGGTTAGATTGATTGTGGAGTAGGTTTCCATAGGTTGTCACAGCTTTGTGGGTCAAAGGCCCCCTACTGAGTATATCAGGGACAGGGCAGGAAGGAAGGAAAACCAGCTTCCAACTGTTCCTTTCGCTATTGGGCCAAATTCTTTAAGAATGAGAAGTGATCTTAGAGAAACATGTAAAATTATGAAAGGGCTAGGTAAGATGGAGACAGGAAAGCTGTTTCCACTTGGGAGTTCAATTCCGGCGTTCCCATAAGGAGTTTGTACATTCTCCCAGTGACCGAATGGGATTCCTCCATGTATTCCAGTTTCCTCCCAGAGTCCAAAGACATACGGGTTAGTAGATTAACTTGTCATTGTAAACTGCCCTGTGATTAGGCTAGTGTTAAATAAGTGGGTCTCTGGGCAGTGTGGCCCGTTGGGCCTGCTCTGCACTTTATCTCGGAATAATCAACTAAACCCACTGAATGGGTAGTGGGTTTTACTACCCACCACCCACAGGAAAAATCAGAACGTTCAAAATGAGATACAATCCAATTTGTGAAACCGTCTAAAATTTAATTAAATAGTCACAAGACAAGTTTTAAAAAAATGTTACAATATAATATGTGAGCACTTTCAAATACAACTTAATGCAATAGATGTGAAATAACACAGTATGTGCTCAGTGAAGTAAATTTCCCAGTATTATTTATGGTATTTTCATTGTCCTAGATGAAGGATTTGATCAAACATAAAATTATCTGCTACTTAAGTGAGAAATCAGTAATGTTCTTGCTTTGACAGCCATCTTTCCAAATTCCACTATAATCCCGAAACATTCCACACACTATCAGATCAGATCATCTCACACTTCTTGGCTCAAGTATGATTAGTGTCAGGTAGTTAAATACAATGGACTATGTGTAATTCAATATGTAGCCATACACAAATGTCAGTTGTTTCCTTATATAAAAATGGAGAGAACTAAAGTTTAATCTTCTGACCACGCATTACATTGTACAATATGCAAATCTCTAAAACTCTGCCATGGATGGTCTCAAGCCCACCTGCTCAGGGAGGAGGGTCGGGCGTGGGGCTAGCAACCTCATCTCATAAAAACCCTGAGCAACAGAAACGCCAACAGGAGTTCGAAGCTCCTCATCCCTGGGAGAGGAAAGGTGGGCAACACGTGGGACAACTTGAAGGACTGGCCCAGGAGAGAGGAACCTGGTGAGCTGCTGTCAGTACCTATGCCCCAGTAGGGGAAAGTAAGCTAATTTCTAGAGGACACTTTGCCATAAAGTAAAATAAATCATTTTGTATAAAATGTGCTCAGTACTGCAGGCCAAAATTTTACTTTGAGATAAGATGCAACATAATTAAGCTCCAATTTCTTTCAAAACAGCTTCTTTACCAAAATATTAAATCATGCAATCTTATAAATCTTATAATACATCAACTTGTATTTAGATAATTTAATCTTAAGATGTCCTGATGTTCTATGTTCAAAGTACACAACTGCCTTTTAACTTCTTGTTCTTGAAATTTGGGCTTTAGGTTAAAAACTTAAAAATGAAAAGCATTCATGATAAAAAGGCTGGAACATGATAAACGAAGGAGCTTTTTGTTAACATGTCTTTATAAAAGGCTTCTCAGCTGCAGTTTGGGTGTTCTCTCTTAAATACCTTCTCCTGCTCTCTGTGTATTTTTGATGAGAACAATCTCTTATCACGTGGGTTTAACTAACACTAACATTTCAGATTTGGGCCTTCTGGGGATTCCTTGGGCACTGCAAGCTCTTCTGTTATGAAAGTCCACAGGGTGAGGGACAAAACTTTGTCCAGAGTCGTTGGCAACGAGTGTGCTTCCAAAGGGAAACAAGGTCACTTACTGTACAAAGTTTCAGTACAGAAACAGCCATTGCTGGGCTGTCCAACTAATGAGAGTATTACAACTTCCTTTAGGACTGCAACTACATATCAAAAGGACTCCAAAACGCTTTGCAACATTGAGAGCTTTAAAAAAAAATAGAAAGCAATTCCAAAATTAAATCTAATTGGGATCAACTTGCTCCAAACTTACTGCTGATCTTAGAGAGTTCAACATCTTGTATTAACTTACTGACCAAGGTTTTAGATGCGTGGAGAGAAAAGGACAAGACACAGGGAGCTTGATTAAATGAAATAAAAACCATCTTGGCACAAAGTGATGGTCCCTGGGCTCTTGAATGGCACCATCATTGGTAGGGCAACGAGACTGAGAGAGATCGTTGACGTTCAGATCTCCAACTGCAGCAGGCCGGACACATTACTGAGCTTGTAGTGGGGCTGCCATCTGCAGAGGTGGAGGTTGAACTGGCCACGTCTCATGTCCTTGGTTGGTCTGCAAGAGGTGGTACAGCTGTTTCAGGTGGGAGACGATATTGTCTTTAATGTCCGGGGTGGAGATCTGAAGTCTGATGCTACTGCTGTCGAAAGAGCGTGTAAACTCCCCATTAAACATCTCATAGATCATCCTTGCAACCACAGGTATCACCTGAAGATCAAGAAGCACACACATGGGTTAGGACACAAATAACAGTAAACAGTTTAACATCCATGACAGAACAGGGTATTGGTTCAAGTTTCAAAGTCTCAAATCAGAATCAGGTTCATCATCACCAGCATATGTTGTGAAATTTGTCAAGTTGGCAGCAGCAGTACAACACTTCACATAATATAAAAAAATATAAAACTGTGAATTAAAGTGTATATCAAAAAAATTAAATTAAATTAGTGCAAAAACAAAAGAAAAATTAGGTAGAAATGTAGTGTTCATGGTTTCAATGTCCATTCAGAAATCGGATGGCAGAGGGGAAGAAGCCGTTCCTGAATCGCTGAGTGTGTGCCTTAAGGTTCCTGTACCTCCTTCCTGATGGTAACAGTGAGAAATTGGCACGCTCAAGTGATGAGAGGTCCTTAATGATGGACGCCACTTTTTTGTGGCGCCACTCCTTGAAGATGCCTTGGACACTATGCAGCCCAGTACCCATGATGGAGCTGACTAATTTTACAACCCTCTACAGCTTACTTTGACCCTGTGCAGTAGCCCCCACCCCCACCAGATGGTGATGCAGCCAGTCAGAATGCTCTCCACGGTATACCTGTAGAAACTCACTTTCAAACATAACCCACTGTTGTAAACACAGGGGACCTCTGCAGCCACTTCGCCAATGGCACAGGAACATCCGAGGTTATACAGGATTTTCCACTTTCATGATTGATAGCCCAGAAGTGTGAAACCGTTTTCTTATATCCAGTGAACACCAAGCGGGGACTCAATGAAGATGCTTGATATTTAAGAAGCGTTCAGAGAAGACCAGGTCCAGAGATAACACTTGCAAGGTCAACAACCAGAAGGCTTAGGGCAAAGGTAATCAGTCAAATTTCCATTAGTAGAGTTTTGGATCTGACGGCAGAATCTCAGAAAGAGAGGAGAACCATTTAGAACTGAGAAAGGAGACCTCCTTCAGCCAGAGGGTGGGGTATCTGTGGCACTATTACCAACAAATATGTCACTGGGTGTACCCAAGACTGAGATCAATAAGTCTTTGATAAGTAAGGGTAAGGATTATGGGAGAAGGCAGGAGAAAGGGGGTTGAAAAAAAAATCAGCCATAATTGAATGGCAAAGCAGACTCAATAAGCTGAATGGTCTAATTCTGCTCCAGGACCTTAAGGTCTAAAAAGTGACATAGTGTTCCGAATTCCAACTACTGGCTGCATCCATTTTGAAACTTTAAACCCAAGTCCGATAGACATTGGAAGGTACTTCACTAGGAACCCGTATAATTAAACTGGAAAAAAGGTTCATCAAAATAAAAGTTTTCACGATGGCTGGTATAAAGCAGACCGAGGACCAATTATTTCGGGTCATGTAAGGGGATACCACTGATCTGAGCAGCGACCGGCAGCATGAGAGGACTCAGGTTTGCCGATAGAGTACACGAGGCATCGATTTGTGGCAGCTGGGGTTTGAGCAGCAGCCAATCGGTGATCAGGAATGATAGGCAGAAACAATAAAGTATGTGGCAAGTGGAGTGGCCTCTGTTGGAGCAGTTATTTGAGGCTTGAGTGAGACAAGATGGAAAAAGCTGCAGGAGGATTATATCTCCAATTTAATTATTGTTTTCTTCTTTATATAGTAGGGGTACCAGGCAGGATAGTTGAATGGTCACCTTGTGGGATGTGGGAAGGCAGGCAGACCTCCAGTGTCCCTGACGACTACAACTGCGAGAAGTGCACCCAGCTTCAGCTTCTAACACTCCACATTAAGGAGATGGAACTAGATGAACTCCGGATCATTTGGGAGGCTGAGGGAGTGAAGATCAGACACTTAGGGAGCTAGTTGCACCCCAAGGTGTAGGACACAAGAGAATGGGTGACAGTCAGGAAGGAGAAAGGGGTTGAACAGCCAGTGCAGAGTACCCCTGTGATCAATCCCCTCAACAACAGTTATACCACTTTGGATACTGTTGGGTGACAGGGGGAGAACCACTTAAAACCATTTTTTAAAATATATTACTTTTTATAAGACCACCTTTTAGTAGTCTTAGTATTAAGACTACTTATCATTCCCGACTCTTGGAAGAAACCCAAGGATCAGAGATCCAACAGTATGGTTGAATGACAGTTAAACTTATTTAGACAGACACATCACCTGCACCATGATCAGCTTTCTTTCCTTTGGTTTCCCATCAGGCCACTCCTCACCAAAGCACAGGTAAATCTCAAACGAAGGCACTTTATTGCTTTGACCCTTTTGAAGATCAATCAAATCTGTAATTAAAAAAATACAAACAAATTCCTGAATTTCCTGATGCTCTTGTTGCCACGTGCGCAATTGTTTTTGCGTGTGGGGTGGGGAGGATAGAGTCGATATTTTGCTTCGAACAGTTTGCGTGGTTTTCTATGGCCGTCTGGAGAAGACAAATCTCGGAGTTGTACACTGCATACGTACTTTGATAATAACTGTACCTTGAACAATTGGGAGTTCTGAATCAGAATGAGGTTTATTGGCATCTGTCGTGAAACTTGTTGTTTTCTGGCAGCAGTACAGCACAATACATTAAAATTACTGTACATTATGATAAGAATATTTAAAAATATAAGTAGTGCAAAATTGAGAAGGGATAATAAACCAGCCATGGAATGGCAGAGAAGACTCAATGGGCTGAATGGCCTAATTCTGCTCCTAGGTCTCATGGTCTTAAAAAAGTGAGGTAGTGTTCATAGACCATTTAGACACCCAACAGTAGAGGTGAAGACTGTTCCAAAAACATTCAGTGTGTGTCTTCTTCCTAAAGGCATAATGAAAAGAGCGGTGACTATTGTGGGATGTCCCTAGCACACCCTTGAGTATATTAGTGGCCAACACAAATGACACATCTCACTGCATGTTTTGATGTGCATGGGATAAATAAATCTGAACCTGAACTTGAAGAGGGCATGCCCTGGGTGGTGAGAGCCCTTCACGATGGATGCCACCTGAAACCTCACTAAACACCACCACCTCTGGCTGCCAATTCCCGGTCACCCACGCTCTGGAGCTGCTGCCATTTGTCTAACACCACAAAAGGTCTACAGCAGATACAATGTCACTGGCTCTCCACTCGACCTTGGATCACCTGGACAGTAACAATACCCATGCTCAGTGTCCAACACCCTCAGTTCTCATCGAAAAGCTCCAGAGCCTGAGCCTCGGCACCTCCTTCTATAATTGGATCCTCAGCAGGACAGCAACAGTCCATATGGATCCGAGTGACATCTCCTCCTCACTGACAATCAACACTGGTACACCTGTTTGCTTAGCCCACTGCTCTGCCCTCTCTACGCCCGTGACCATGTGGCTAGGCACAAATCAATAGCCAGCTGTAAAATTGCCGATGTTGACAGAGTTTCAGATGGAGACGAGAATGCGTACAGAAGTGAGGTAGGTGATGTCACAGCAAACCTTGCACTCAGCGTCACACCAGGAAGGAGAGGCTAACACACTATCGAGGGACTCGCAGCGGAAAAGGGGAGCCACGTCAAGTTCCGAGGTGTCGACATCTCTGAAGATCTACCCTAAGCCCAACATACTGATGCAATTACCAAAAAAAAGACAGAACAGTGACAATATTTTGTTAGGAGTTTGAAGAGCTTTGGCATTTCACCAAAGGCTCGACCAAATTTCTATAGAGCATTCTAATTGGATGCATCTCCGTCTGGTACGGAGGGGCCAGTGCACAGGATTGGAAAAGGCTACAGAAAATTGTAACGTGAACACTAGCTTCTCCAGGAGCAAGAACATCTTCAAAATGCCATACCACAAAAAGGCAGCATCCATCATTAAAGGCCTCCACCATTTAGGACATGATTGCTACCATCAGGGAGCCTGAAGACAAACACTCAATGTTTTAGGAACAGCCTCTTCCCATCTGCCATCAGGTTTCTGAATGGACACTGAACCCATGTGTACTACCTATTTGTTTCTGCTCTCTTTTTGCACTATTTAGTTTAATTTTTTTAAATGTATTTCTTATTGTAACTTATAGCTTATTATGTATTGCACTGTCCTTCTGCCGCAGAACAAATTTCACGCCATATGCCAGTGATATTAAACCCGATTCTGATTCTCACTGTAAAAAACCTGTCTCACAAATCTCCTTTAAACTTGCCCCCCTTTCATCTTTAATGAGCACCTTCCAGTACTTGGCATCTCCAGTCTCGACAAAGGATTCTGAATGTCTACCCCATCTCTGCCTCTCATAACGTTACAAACCTCTATGAGATCTCTCCTCTGCCTTCGATGTTCCAGTGAGAACAGCCCAAGTTTGTCCCAGCGGTTTTCAATCTGCAGTCCTTGATTCGTTGGTAAGGGACAATGGCATAATCGAGGTTGGGAGCCCCTGGCCCGACCTCTCCTTACAGCTCACCCCCATTAATGCAGGCAAAATCCTGGGGAGCCTCTGATGCACGCTTCCCAAATTCCGCACATCCAGCATGTTTGGTCCACAACCTTCTAAACCTTCCCGATCCACACAGCTGTCCAACTGCCTCAACCGCCCCTTTTGACAGCTGGCTCCTCAGCTGCGTGGAACGACGTCTTAGCTGAGGAAAACAGTGGAAGGTGGAGTGACCAGTGGTAATGAGGAGCAGATAGAGACAGAGGATTGTGTGCTCTGGAGAATGAAGCAGAAAAGCTGACAACAGCACAACCCTTCCTGATGATCTAAACACATCCTATGTGGGTTTTGATCGGAAAGGAATGGGTATGTCAGCACGCACCTCGATGGTCTCTAGTGACCTAAACCTACAGTCACCTTCACAGACACCCAGAGGGTGACACTGTGACCCAGATGGAGTCCCTGGCCAGGTCCATAGATCAGAGGTTCCCAACGGGGGACCACAAACCCTTTGGTTAATGGTAGGGGCCCACGGCATTAAAAATGATGGGAATCACTGCTTTAGGTCCTGTGTGGACCTACTGGAAGGGTATTTGCAGTCTTCTCCCTGTGTCAGGCTGTGGCTCCCACCAGCTTTAAGACAATGAGCTTTATTACGTGGGGCAGCCGGCTGCAAGGACAATAGCTTGCTCTCCAAATCATGCAGCCTTGGCTTGCTATCACATAGACAGCTAGGACGCAACCTCCATGATCGACCGAAGGAGGGCCTCCTCAGACTCCCTCCGCAGCTGTTACACTTTATTCTGCATTGTTGTTTTCTCTTGCTCTGCCTAAATACCCTGTGTAATGATTTGATCTGTTGGAACAGAGAGCAAGAGAAGGTTTTCACTGTGTGACAATGATAAACCGACATGTGATCAATCAGCCTGGAACGTCAAACCACTCACCACTCAAGAAGGTCTCTAGGCAAAAGAGTTTAACTTTCTTCTGCCTTTCGATGACGTGCGGCATGGTGCTCCCCCCTGCACAGGGTCCAGACCAGTACACCTTGCACTGACAGAGGCGGATGGCGTAGATTGCGTGCCCGCTAACCTCCAGGATGAGCCCGCGATCCATCACGTCCAGCAGCCGACTGGTGAACAGGCGCTGCTTCTCGTTTAGGATGTGGTCCGTCCCAGGGAACTTGATCTGCTCGAGCGAAACCGGACCAAAGAGCTCCTCCTGGTTGGGCATTGGCCCCAGGTCCCCATAGAACAGGCGGCATCCCTGAGGGTTACTGACGGTGAAGGAAGGTCCCAGCTCTTTGCCCCGGTACTGAAATTGGATCTCCAGGTCTGTCACTGAGTGGAATAAGTGGGAAGGAGGAAAAACCAGAGTGATGTGCCTCAATCTAAAGGAAGAGAACTCCATAACTATACATTTGTACATTCTGATGTTTAGTTGGACAACCACAGTGGTATAACATTGGAAAGTCATAGCAGTGTGTTCATTTCAGGTTACCATGACACAGGACAGACACAATTGCACCAAACAGGGTACAGAGCAGATTCACCAGGATGTTTAATACAAAGTCAAAGTCAACTTAGACCATAAGATATAGGAGCAGAATTAGGCCATTTGGCCCATCGAGTCTGCTCTGCCATTTCATCATGGCTGATCCATTTCCCTCTCAGCCCCAATCTCCTGCCTTCTCCCCGTTTCCCTTCATGCCCTGACTAATCAACAATCTATCACACTAAGACTTGGCCTCCACAGCCACTTGTGGCAAAGAAATCCAGATTCAGCACTCTCTGGATAAAGAAATTCCTCTGCATCACTGCTCTAAAGGGATGCCCCTCTGATTTAATGCTGTGTCCTCTGGTCCTTGACTCTCCCACAATAAGAAACATCCTCTTCACATCCACTCTATCGAAGTTAAGGGGCTCAAAACTGCTCACAATACTCCGAGCGAGGTCTCACCAGTGCTTTATAAAGTCTCAACATTACATCCTTGCTTTTATATTCTAAGACACTTATTACTGAAGAGGACAGGCGGTCTACAGTTTGATGTGCTTACTGGGCAGTGAGCTGATCCACGTTTCTGGCGTACTGAACATCTCTGCTGGCAAGGGAGGATCTCCCTGTAGGATCTGGTCAGGGTCGGTCTTTATCCACTCACTGGGAGAGCAACTGGCAACGCGTGCTGGAGGCATCGGTGAGTCTGCAAAAGTTAAATTGCACAGTAACAGTCATCAGCACTGACGAGCAAACACGTGCACCCGTCACATCCTTTGCAGTGGACCACTAGATATAGGAACAGAATTAGGCCATTTGGCCCATTGAGTCTGCCCCGCCATTTCATCATGGCTGATCCGATTTTCCTCTCAGCCCCGATCTCCTACCTTTTCTCTGTATCCCTTCATGCTCTGACTAATCAAGAAACAGCTTCTGCCTTAAATATACATAAAGACTTGGCTTCCATAGCTGCCTATGGCAAAGAATTCCACAGATTCACCACTCTCAGGCTAAAGAAATTCCTAATTTCCATTCTAAATGGACATCCCTCTAGTCTGAGGCTGTGTCCTCTGGTCTTAGAATTGGCTGCACCTCACAGCTAATTCTCCGATGGGTCAGCTATGGTTAAAATTAATTAACATTGACCAGCCTAGTTGCCATAATTTACTTCGGGTCACACCACAGCGCAACCGGCCATTTGGCACAACCTGTCCACACCAACCAGAATCTTGGCCGGATTCACAAGACTGATAGGGAGACAAGTAGAGTGATTTGGGACTGTTTTCACTGGACAACAAAGGAGAACGAGAGGTGACCTTATAGAGGTGTATAACATCATGAGGACCATGGATTGGGTGATCGCACACAGTCTTTTCCGGGCCTTGGGGACAGAGGCTTAAGGTGGGTGGGGTGGGGGGAATTTACTGGTGCTAGTTCATTACTCTCATGTACCGAGATACAGTGAAAAGCTTGTCTTGCACTCTGTTCGTACAATCGAATCATTACACAGTACATTGAGTTAGAACAAGGTAAAACATTCACAATTAAGATTAAAGGGTAAAAGCTACTAAAAAGTGCAGTGCAGGTTATGTGCAAGGTCATAACAAGGTAGATTGTGAGGCCAAGTCCCATTTCATTGTACAAGAGGGTCTATTCTAGAGTCTGATAGCAGCAGGATAGAAGCTGTCCTCGAGCCCGGTGGTACGTGCTTTCAGGCTGTAGTAAGAACCTGAGGGGCAGGTTTTTCCAGCCCGAGAATGGCCAACATATGGAATGAGCTACCAGAGAATGTGGTTGAGGCAGGGACAGTAATAACATTTTAAAAAGGTACTGTATTTGGACAGGCACATGAGTGAGAAAGGTTTAGAACAGGGCCAAAGACCAAGAACACTTACCATTGAGGTTGAGAAATGGGAAGCTCTCCTGCATCTGCACAAAGAGGAGGAGGAAATTAGTACAACTGCAGGTAACCCGACGGACGGCCAAGATGTACATTGCTCGACGGGACAATCGCAACAATCAAAATAGGATTTGACAACGTTACAGAGAACTTGACCTGTGGCGCCACTGTAGCGTAGCGGTTAGTGCAACGCTATTACAGCTCCCGGCAACGGAGTTCAGAGTTCAATTCTGGTGTCCTCTGTAAAAAAAAGTGTTTGCATGTTCTTCCCATGTGTGGGCGGGCTTCCTCTGCGTGTGCCGGCTCCCTCCCAGTGTCCAAGGACACATCAGTTGGTAAGTTAATCGGTCATTGTAAGTTGACCTATGATTAGGCATGGATTGAATTGGGATCGCTGGGCGGGCAGGTGGCACGGCAGGACAGTTCTGCGCTGTATCGCTAAATAAACAAAACATTAACAGGGCTGGGACAAAGCTGTCCCTTCAGAACGGAGATGAGGAGAAATTTCATTTGGGAGAAGGTAGCGAATCTGTGAAATTTGTCGCCACAGACTGCGGTGGTGGCCCAGTCCACTGGCTATATTTAAAGTGGAGGTTGATAGGTTCTTGGTTACAAGGAGAAGGCGGGAGAAGGTGGGAGAATGGGGTTGAGAGAGAAAATAACTCAGCCATGGTGGAGCAGACTTGACGGGCCGAATAGCATCGTACTGGTCCTATGGAAGGTGAAGTAAACAAGGCTGTGTGAACTGTAAATGGGTTGAGTTGTTTCCTTCTCAGATACAACAACTGTGTTCAGTTCTGGTTGCTTCATTACGGAAAGGATGTGGAAGCCTTAGAGATAGACAATAGGTGCAGAAGTAGACCATTCGGCCCTTCGAGCCTGCACTGCCATTCTGAGATCATGGCTGATCAACTACAATCAATACCCGGTTCCAGCCTTGTCCCCATAATCCCTTGATTCCCCTATCCATAAGATACTGATCTAGCTCCTTCCGAGGCAGTGCATTCCACACCCCCATAACTCTCTGGGAGAACAAGTTTTTCCTTAACTCTATCCTAAATGACCTATCCCTTATTCTCAAACCATGCCCTCTGGTACTGGACTCTCCCAGCATCTGGAACATATTTCCTGCCCCTATCTTGCCCAATCTCTTAATAATCTTATATGTTGCAATCAGATCCCCTTTCAATCTCCTTAATTCCAGCGTGTACAAGCCCAGTCTCTCTAACCTCTCTGCGTAAGACAGTTTGGACATCCCATCCCAGATGACACAGAGGAGATTAATCAGGATGCTGCCTGGATTAGAAAGCATGTCTCATGAGGAAAGGTGGAACGTGCCAGGATTGTTCTCTTTGGAGAAAAGGAGGATGAGAGGTGACCGAGTAGAGGTGCTCAGGAAGTTAAGAGGCACAGATTGAGTGGAGAACCAGCCCCCTTTTCCCCAGGGAGTACAATTTCAAAGAGGAAAGTATAGGGGGGATAGCAGATGTAGTTTTTTAGAAAAAAAAACAATTGTGGGTGCAAGGAATGCGCTGCCAGGGGTGGTGGGAGAGGCAGCTAGATTAGGGGCATTTAAGAAACTCTTAGGAGTGTGGACAATAGAAGGAGGGAAAGGTTAGTTTGATGTTGGAGTAGGTTAAAAGATCAGCACAACATTGTGGGAAGGAAAGCCTGTACTGTGCTGTACGGCACTATGAATCTGCTCAGCAGCACAGGAATGGGATTTCAGTTCCCAGATTCCAGATGTTATTGAGAACATTGAGGCTGGGTGTCCGAGGAACATGGAAGGCTTGTTAAGCACCAGAGGGAGCACGACAGTTCTCCAATTCCTCACCCGCCTGCCTAACCGGGGAATCTTCAAGGAACATAGAACATTAAAGCACAGCACAGGCCCCTTGATCAATCACATTGTGCCCACCCATTAAACCTACCCAAAGCTCAATCTAATCCTTCCACCCTATGTAACCCTCCCATTTTCTTTCATTATAGACCCATCTCTGAGAGTCTCTCAAATGCCCCTAATGTATCTGCTTCTACCACCACCCTGACAGGGTATTCCACAAACCCACCACACTCTGTGTAAAAAAAAAGTCTACCTTTGATATCCCCCCAGACGATTCAGTATCAATGGATCTTGCTCCAATAACGTGTCCTTCACCTTACAAAGCAATCACTGTGGCTACAGTGACCCAGACTGGTCAGAGTGTAGCTCAAGCTGATAGCACTGAGAGTTAGGACAGGCAAAAACCTCCAAGGTCTGATGTGGAACTGTTCTCCTGAGCAATATTCCCACTCACCTCTACTTGGGGCTGAGAACTCGAGTCGTCGTCCTCCTCATCTTCCAAGTCCACGTCGTTTTCCTCCCACGGAACCGATCCTGCAAGACGCACATCAACGTGCTTGTTTTACTTCCGGTCACCACAACTCACTCCCCACTCAAGGTTCGAAAGGTCGTTATAATGCGGAAAGTAGCAATCCCAAAACTAACCCCTGCACAACACCACTAGGCACCGGCAGCCAACCGGAAAAGGCTCCCTTTATTCCCACTCTTTGCCTCCCGCCAGTCAGCCTCTTTCCTTTAATACCATGGGCTTTTAGCTTGTTAAGCAGCCTCATCATGGCACCTCGTCAAAGACCTTCTGGAAATCCAAGTATACAATATCAAATGATTCTCCTTTGTCTATCCTGCTTATTATTTTGTCAAAGAATTCCAACAGGTTTGTCAGGCAGATGTTCTACCCCATCTGTAGTCTCTGGCCTCTGAAATTATACTTGCTTTACTGTTACTCTGGGATGTTAAATTTTTATTAAATTCAGCTACATAAGTGCATTACTGTTGGCAGATAAAGAGCAATACTGACACTTATTGCCATCTGTTGGAAACTCCCCAAATTAATTCATGGTAACAACTGCTCACTGTAACTTTTGCCAAACACAAACTAAGAGCTGGTGTCCATACCTGTGCCAGAACCATCGTTATAAAGCAGGAGGGATTTCCTACCTGGATTGCTGTGTCCACCGTTAGCCTGGGGAATGTCGCACACTTCATAAATCTTCAGCGGATTCATGGGGATCTCTTTGGTGCCGTCGTAAATGAGGTTGAACTCGCGGCTTTTGTTGAGCGCGCAGCGAAGCTGAGCTTTCCACTTGGCGGGATCCGGTTCGTCGATCCCCTCCTGGTATTTCCCCGTCTCCACTGCCCAGGCCTGCAGGTTGTACACACTGTGATTAATCCCTCGAGTGACATGGCATGAACGTGCACCATCACGATGCCTCATTCCTCGCTGTCCTGCTGATGAAGTAGGCTGCCCATTCCACAATAAACGGGCCAGGACGAGAACACAACCTGTCCTGTCACCTCTCGCCACTTGTCACACAACTCTCAGTGTCTCAGAATCGGGTCTGACTTAGGATAACGTGAAACCCGTTGTTTAGCAACAACAGTACAGTGGAAAGGCATAAAATTACTATAAATTACAAGATAAATAAATAGTGCAAAAAAAATAGATTGACTTTGCTTCTGACATGTACACAGAAATATTGAAACACACAGTGTGAGGATGTGCTGGGGGCAGCCCACAAGTGTCACCACACTTCTGGCACCAACATAACACGCCCACGACTCACTAACCCCAAACCATACGCCTTTGGACTGTGGGAGGAGACCGGAGCACCTGGAGGAAACCCATGCCATCACGGGGAGAACGTACAAGCTCCTTACAGACAGTGGCGGGAATTGAACCCGGGTCACTGGCACCGTAGAGCGTTTTGCTAACCACTACACTACCGTGCTGCCCCTACGGTAGTGTTCATCAGGATGTGAGAAGGTCCCGTCAACTGTGCAACCGGCGATAGGCACAACAGCCAGAGCTCACCGTTCTCTCTGAGGAGTTGGGACATCCTTCCCGTCATCGCGAGGGTTTCTTCCAGGTGCTCTGGTTTCCTCCCAAAGAGGTACCGGTTGGTAGGTTATTTGGTCATTGTAAATTGTCCCTTGATTAGGCTCGGCTTAAATCGGGGGGGGGGGGGGGGGCGCAGCTCTAAGAGCCTGCTATGCAGTGTTTCTCAGTAAATAAAAATCTAATGCCCCTCCTCCCCTTCCTACCCCATCCCTGTTTATTTATTTATTTTCTTATTCCCTCTCACAATCACTCCTTGCCTGTTCTCCCTCTGGTGCTGCCCTCCCCCTTACTTTCTCCCGAGGCCTCCCATCCCATGATACTCTCCCTTCTCCAGCTTTGTATCCCTTTTGCCCATCAATTCCCCAGCTCTTAGCTTCACTCCACGCCCTCCGGTCTTCTCCTATCATTTCAGATTTCCCCCTTCCCCTCCAACTTTCAAATCTCTTACTATCTTTCTTTCAGTTAGTCCTGATGAAGGGTCTCGGCCCGAAACATCGACTGTACTTCTTCCTATAGATGCTGCCTGGCCTGCTGCGTTCCACCAGCATTTTGTGTGTGTTGCATGAATTTCCAGCATCTGCAGATTTCCTCGTGTTTGGGTAATGCTTAGAGGTGATTAACACCGTCCACCAGGAAATAAGCAATGCTGCTCCCAGTTCAGTGATTACTGGCCGATCAGGCTCAGAATGTTGGCTGACAGTGCTCAGTCAATGCTGCTCCCAGTTAGGCAACACTGATTTTTTAAATTCATATTTTAATTTTAGTTACTTTATTTTGAGAAACCACACAGAACAGGCCCTACTGGCCCAACGAGCAGGGCTGCCCAAAAACACAGATACTTAACCCTCACTGGACAACCTACAATGAACAGTTAACCTTCTGACCGGTACATCTCTGGACTGTGGACGGCACCGGAATTGAACTCTGACCTCCAACCCCCCCCCCCCCACCGAGCTGTCATAGCACCACACTGACTACTGTGCTACCGTGGTGACACAGCCTTGTTTTACAAAACCCTCCAGGGCTGCATCACTCTGACCACATCCCGCCACCCCCCCCCAAACCCCACACTCCGGCTTCTGCACGTGCCCATGTTATGTCCTTACAGGCCCGAATCTGTGTCCACTGGTGGGTGGGAGGGAGGACAGGCCGTTTTGGCTGTTGTTGTTTTGTTGCTTGTTATATTCTGTTTTGCTCTGCCAAGCACAGTGGCCACGTGATGGTGGCATCAGAATGAGTGGCACACTTTGTGGGCTGCCCAGCCCACCTTCGGGTGTGTTGGTTGTTAACACAAATGACACATTTCACTGTACGTTACAATAAATAAATTTGAATCTTACACCACTAACAGCCTGGATCCCAGGACACAGATTTCCTTCTAGTCTCCTCCCATTCCCACTCAATTCCCCCTTCTTCCTCAGAACCCACCTCATCTGGTTATCTGCCCCAGATCTTCTGGTTACAGCTTGCTCTACTGCGTTCCAGGCTTGACAAGTTTCTGTCTAACGAGTTACTATTGTTCATATGGGAATTTACTTCCTTGTGTATCAATTGGTATTTTTTGCCTTTCAGTTTAGTACAAATTAAAAACGTCATTATCTAATCATATACACAAAAGATTCAGCAGATGCTGGAAATCTAGAAAAACACAAAGCGCTGAAGGAATTCAGCAAGTCAGGCAGCATCTATGGAGAGGTCAGCATTTTGGATTGAGACCAAGGTCCTGATGAGGGGTCTTGGCCTGAAACATCGACGGTTTATTCCCTTCCATAGATGCTGCCTGATCTGTCAAGCTCCCACAGCATTGCATGTGTGTTGTTCAAGATTTTCTAATTTTTTTTCTCCCCACCCCTCTATTTTTTCAAAATTTAATCCATGGGGAATTTCCCAAGGACACTGGAATGAGGAGAATCACCAGTCTCGGTAAATATCCAATTATCAGAGGAGATGCCAGGAGGAAGGGAGAGACAGGGAATTTGTGATGTGTTGAAAATCACACAGAACAGAATCTATCAGCCCAACATTGTAACGTGGCGGGGGGACAAATGCTTTGGAGTACAAGCATAAACAAACCCTACTAAACCCAGCGAAATTGCAGCCGGCCACAATATTCAACCCGTCAGTTGTGCCCTGTTAACATACAAAAGTTGAGGTTTTATAACGCAAAGGTCAGACCACACTTTCGTGTATCATGAGCAGTTTTGGACCGCTTATCTGAGGGGAGATATGCTGGCATCGGAGAGGGTACAAAGGAGGTTCACGAGAATGAGTCCAAGAATGAAAGAGTTAACATACGAGTCTTGTTAGATGGCTTTGGGCCTGTACTCGCTGAAGTTTGGAAGAATGCAAAGTGTGAGGGGTGGGAAATCTATCAAATGTTGAAAGGCCTAGATAGAGTAGATGTGGAGAGGTTATTTTCTGTATTAGGGGAGTCCAGGACCAGAGAGCACAGCTTCAGAATAAAGGAATATTCATTTAGAACAAAGGTGTTTATTAAGCTCTTTAGCTAGAACAGGGGTTCTCAACCTTTTTTATGCCATGGACCAACACGTTAAAGCAAGGCATCCGGAGACCCCAGGCTGAGCCAGAGGGTGGTGAAACTGGAATTCATGGCCACAGACAGCAAAGAAAGTCAAGTCATTGGGTATTTGTAAAGCAGAGGGTGGTAGGTTCTTGATTAGTCAGAGAAAGGTTACGGTGAAACAGCAGGAAAATGGGGTTGAGAGGGATATTAAGTCAGACATATTGGAATGGCAAAGCAGACTCAAATGGTCTGAATGGACTAATTCTGATCCTGTGTTTTGTGGACTCCTGCAGAGAGTTACGCGCTCATTTTCCAGTCAGACTATGGGTAGCTAGTAGTTAGCACACTGCTTTATAGTATCAACGACCCCGGTTCAATTCCCACCACCAGCTGTGAGGAATTTGCGGGTTCTCCCCACGACCGTGTGGGTTTCCTCCAGGTGCTCCACTTTCCTCCCACAGTCCAAAGATGCACCAGTTGGTATGATAATTGGTCATTGTAAATTGTCCTTGATTAGGCTGGAGTTAAACCGGGAGTTGCTGGGCAGCGTGGCTCAAAGGGCCAGAAGGGCCTGTTCCGTGTTGTATCTCAATCAAAGACAAACAACTACAGTGGCCGAGGATTGTGCAGCAGACTGTGGGAGGAAGTCAGCGGGTGGGTGGGGGTGGGGCCAATAGCTAGTTGACGTTTGGGGTCAAGATCCTCCATTTGGACTGGACCAGCATTTTGTTAGGGACTCTAGATTTTGGCATCTGCAATCTCATATCTTCCAGACTGGGGATTGTTTTAATTTAAAGGGGATGGGGAAAGGATGTAAGGTTAACTAAAGGTAATCATCAGGGGATCAGAGGTGGAGAAGGTCCGCAGCTTTAAATTCCTCGGTGCTATTATTTCAGAGAACCTGTCCTTGGTCCAACCCGTAAATGCAGTTATGAAGAAAGCACGGCAGCGCCTCTACTTCCTTGGGAGTTTGCCAAGATTCAGCATGACATCTAAAACTTTGACAAATGTCTATCGACGTGTGGTGGAGAGTACATTGATTGGCGGTACCACGGCCTGGTACAGAAACACAATTGCCCTTGAACGGAAAATCCGACAAAAAGTAGTGGATATGGCCTAGTCCATCACAGATAAAGCCCTCCCCACCACTGAGCCCATCTGCACTGAGTGTTATCACAGGAAAGCAGCATCCATCACCACCCAGGTCAGGCTCTCTTCTCACTGCTGTGGTCAGGAAGAAGGTATGGGAGCCTCCGGACTCACACCACCAGCTTCAGGAACAGTTATTACCCCTCAACCAATAGGGTCTTGAACCAAAGGGGATAACTTCAATCAACTTCTCTCACCCCCTTCACTGAAATGTTCCCACAGCAAATAGACTCACTTTCAAGGACTCTTCAGCTCATGTTCTCGATATTTATGGCTTATTTATTAATTATTATTTTTTCTTCTTTCTTTTTCTATTTACACAGTTTGTTGTCCTTTGCACACTGGCTGGAGGAGTCTTTCACTGATTCTGTTGTGGTTATTATTCTTTGGATTTATTGAGTATGCCCACAAGGCAATGAATCTCAGGGTTGTCTGTGGTGACATATATGTACTTTGATAATGTACTTACTTTGAACTTTAAAAGTTTTTGGTTTATTCTTGTCATACGGATAGAGATACAGTGAAGAACTGGGATTTGCATGCCACCCAGCCACATCATTCCAAACACGTGCAGTACGGAGGGAAAAACAACACCAGACTGTAAAACTGTCTCGTACGTAAAGTACCACCATGCAACAGTTGCTGGCACTTACGGATCTTAAACTCAAAAGCCCTCTGAGACCAGACTCAGCTCCACCGTTGCTTTCGGTTGTTAAGCTTTAGAATTCCTAAGCCACTCTCCCTCTCTTTAAACTGCAACTCTGACCACACTTTCCTGTCTTGTCTCCCTCTGGCTGACAGACTCTCCCCGCTCAAGAAGCTAAATTCTTGAGACAGTTTCCAATACTCGAGGGGCCCCCTCTCCCTCTTCATGCTCAGAAGGAATAAGGGACAGGATATTTTCACCCTAGAGGTGGGGTTTTGAACATAGGTGGGCATTTGGTCAAGGTAGTCACGAGGATAAACGTCAAACAGAACGCAAGGACAAGAACCTGAGGGCAACTCCAAACCTGTCTGGGAGCACAATATTCAGACCAGCTCCTCTCCCTCTCAAGGCTTCCTATAACAATGTCCACCTTCTCTAGAGGTAACTGGAGGAAAGTATGGGGGGATGTCAAAGGTAAAGTTTTTTTTATAGAGTGGTGGGAACGTGAACACGGTGGTGGTAGAGGCAGACACACTGGAGGCATTAAGAGACTCTTAGGCAAATAGATGATAGAAAAATGGAGGGCTATGTGGGAGGGAAGGGTTAGATTGATCTTGGAGTAGATTAAGGGGTCGGCACAATATTGTACTGTGCTGTAATGCTCTATGTTCTCAGACATGATGCTAATCTGCACTTAATAGCACATAAAGACCTGAGGCCGCCCAACATCACTCCCTCAATTAAAACTGAAAGTTAGCAAGGCAAGAAGAGAAACTGAGCGGGAGCAGTTGAATGCACTTTTGTAAAACAGTTTAGGTTCACCGCCCCCCTTTAGCCAGAGGGTGGCGAATCTGTGGAATTCATTGTCACAGACGGCTGTAGTGGTTAAATCATTGGTATATGTAAAGCGGAGGTTGATAGGTTCTTGATTAGTAAGGGGTTAAAAGATTACGGGGAGAAGGCAGGAGAATGGAATTGAGAGAGATAATCAGCTACAGCAGAGTGGTGGAGCACACTTGATGGGCTGAATGGCTCCTATGTCTCGTGGTCTTTAGTTTACTCCTTCTGGGACACTGCTAGTGGCAGAGCGTCATAGGATATCATTCCTACCTGTGGCCACCAAACTTTACAACTCCTCCCTCGGAGTGTCAGACACCCTGTGCCAATAGGCTGGTCCTGGACTTATTTCCACTTGGCATGATTAACTTATTATTTAATTATTTATGGCTTTATATTGCTATATTTCTTCACTATTCTTGGTTGGTGCGACTGTAATGAAACCCAATTTCCCTCAGGATCAATAAAGTATGTCTGTCTGTCTCCTCCGTCAGCAGAAAACCACGTACACAGGGGGTACCTAATAAGTAGCCACTGAGTGTAGAGTCAAACAACACTGAAACAGGCCCTTTGACCCAATCATCCACGCTGACAAAGATGCCGATCCAGGCCAGTCACGTTTGCCAGCATCTGTTCCATAACCTTCTAAACCTCTGCCTTAAATATACATAAAGACTTGGCCTCCACAGCTGCCTGTGGCAAAGAATTCCACAAATTCTCCATTCCAAAAGGATGCCCCTCTTATTCTGAGGCTGCGTCCTCTGGTCTTGGGCAGTCCCACCGTCCTCTCCACATCCACTCTATCCAGGCTTTTTGCCATTCAATAAGATTCAATTAGATCACCCCTCATTCTTATGAATTCCAGGAAATACAGACACAAAGCTATCATATGCTCTTTATATGACAAGTCATTCTATCCTGGAATCATTTTCAAAAACTTCCTTTGAACCCTCTCCAATGTCAGCACATCCTTTCTAAGGGGCCCAAAACTGCTCACAATACTCCAAGTGAGGCCCCACCAGTGCTTTATAAAGTCTCAACATCACATCCTTGCTTTCATATTCTAGTCCTCTTCAAATGAATGCTAACATCACACTTGCCTGCCTTGCCATAGACTCAACCTGCAAATTAACCTTCAGGGAATCCTGCTCAAGAACTTCAAAGTCCCTTTGCACCTCAAGGTTTTGCATTTTCTCTCCATTTAGAAAACAGTCAACCTTTTCATTTCTTCTAGCAAAGTGCATGACCGTACACTTCCTGACACTGTATTCCATCCATCATATCTTTGCCCATTCTTCTAATCTGTCTAAGTCCTTCTGTAGCCTCTCTACTTCCTCAAAAACTACCTTCCCCTCCAACTATCTTCATATGCCTGCAAACTTTGCAACAAAGGCATCAATTCTATCATCGAAATCATTGACATAGAATGTAAAAAGAATCAGTCCCAACACAGACCCCTATGGAACACCACTAATCACCAGCAGTCAATCAGAAAAGGCTCTCTTTATACCCAATTTGCTTCTTGCCTATCAGTCACATGGGCCCATAGTTTGTTAAGCAACCTCATGTGTGGCACCTTGTCAAAGGCCTTCTGAAAATACAAGTACACAACATCAACCGATTCTCCTTTGTCTATCCTGCTTGACATTTCTTCAAAGATTTCCAATAGATTTGCCAGGCACGATTTTCCCCTGAGGAAACCATGCTGCCTATCTTACCACGTGCCTCCAAGTTCTCCGAGAGCACATCAACATTTTCACAACCACTGACATCAGACTGGCCTATCATTTCTGTCCTTCTGCCTCTCTCGCTTCTGGAAGAGTGGAATGACTTTTGCAATTCTCCAGTCTTCCAGTCCTGGTTATGCGGCCACAGACACCAGGCAGACAATCTCTGAAGAGTATTGATAATGACTGGGATCACCCGTCTTGTAAAGACACTGCCCAGAAGAAGGCAATGGCAAACCACTTCTGTAGAAACATCTGCCAAGAGCAATCATGGTCATGGAAAGACCACGATCGCCCACTGCATGTAATGATGACGGTGGTTGTACTGTTGACATAAAACAGCAGATATCCTGGCATATACCTGGTTCTGATGATGGAACAGTCATGTAACTCTTCCACATGTAGTGTGCAACTCTGAGACTCTCTGAATTTCAAGCACCCAATGTTTCTACCAGATAGTGATCAGGGTAGCACATTTCTCCACTCGATCCAGCTGGCAAGCAGGGTCTGTTTGCAGGAGAAATACCAAACCAAGATATAACCATCAAACCAATATAATAAAAACCATGTGCCCACCTTAAAGATGGTGTTTTCTTCCTCCCGTGGAGGGCTGTGGCGTGTCGCATGCTTCCAAGGAATTTGGAATCGTTTGTTTTCTCGATGGAGCCAAACAAGCCCCGGGAAAAGTCCACTGTCGACCTGGGCCACGAGCCACGGCTTCAGACGCACCCTTCGCTGGTGCACCGCCATCGCCTGGAACAGAAACCCTTGTTAACCGGAGAAAACGGAACGGTCACTCACCAGAGACGGAGAAACATGGGATGGCATGCATCTACATACTAAAGTTCAGAAACTTTGCAATGCTGGAATGCTTGAAAGATGGTGCCAAGCTACGGCCTCTGTTGAGATCCGTGGCTCAGACTTAGTTGGGCTTTTTTTTTAAGCATAGCGGTTAGCGCAATGCTGTTACAGCTGTCGTGGTTTCTCGTGCCCCACAAACAACCAGGAGACGCAGAAGATTCTTCAAGAAGGGTTAAACTTTAATTTGCAAATCAAAGCTGAGACAGTCAGTGAGCTAGTCGCTGATTGCCCACCAATCCTTGTACATAGCATTTTTTATAGCAATCTCCTGGTTCAGTTGCATTAGCATATCCAATTGGTCTACAGTATCACAAGTACATCCACTATTGTTTCTACCCATTGACTTAATCATGTTCTAATCTACATCTCTTAGCTACCTCTCATTAACACACCATTATCTTCTACATTCTTAAGAATATATAGGAAATAATACAATATAGGAAATACATTCTTAAGAATTTACGTTCTTACTAAATTGGATACATGCATAGCAAATAGCAAGCTCAAAGCTGACCACATAGTTTTGGTTACACAGCAAACAATGCAACTTTTATACTCCAATACAGCACTGGCGTCGGAGTTTGGAGTTCAATTCTGATGTCCTCTATGTAAGTACGTCTGTACATCCTTCCCATGTTCCCGTCCTCCCCCATCACAGTCCAAAGGTCAATCGGTCATTGTAAATTGCCCTAGGGTTTGGGTTAAAAAGGTGGACTGCCGGGAGGCACGGCTCAGTGGCCAGAATTGTATCTGCATTGTATCTCTAAGTAAATTGGACAAATCAATCTTCATGCCCTCAGGCTGGGGGCTTCCAAGATAAAATATGAGAAGTTGAACCTCACTGTGGCAGTCGAGGATACCATGGGACAAGTTGGAATGTGAATTGAAATGGTAGTCAGTGGTTATTGTTGATTGTCTGAAAGGTAGCACAGCAAGTTGTACAGAGAGCAGACAGTGAGGTGATAATCATCAGATAATCTGTGGTTATAATGTAAATTACTGGATAAATATTGGCTCCACTGAAACAATGCCTCAAACATCTTAAACACAAGAAGGTCTGCAGGTGCTGGAAATCCACAGCAACACACAGAAATGCAGGAGGAACTCAGCAGGTCGGGCAGCGTCCATGGAAATGAATCCACCTTGAGCAACACAGACAAGTTCCAAGGAAGCGGTAGGGGCGTGGTAGCGGGTCTGGGTGAGTACATGGTCGAAGAGTCAGAGGGCAGCAGAGATCATAGAGGGGGAGCAGTGAGAGTGTTTCATTGAACACCCAAAGGGAAGAGATAGTCATTCAGAGCAGGCATTCCTCGCAGAAACTTTGCAGTAGTAGCAGTTTCACACACACGAGACTTTCTCTTTCTTTTTCAATCTTTTTATTAATATCAACATGATAAGATTAGTACATAGATAATGGGATTACAAATTTACAAAATTAAAATGAACATAAAAGGATACACAAGCAATAAGTACATTATAGTTAAGTCTTCCCAAATCATGAATGATGCAAATATCATATAAACAAAACCAAAAAAAACTAAGTAATTCATGTTGAAAAAAAGAGAAAAAAGAAAAAAATATTAATACCCTAAGAAAAACTAAACCAACAAACTAACCACTATTAAGAGAAAAAGGAATAAATAAATAAATGGGTTGTTTATAGTATCTATATAAAAAAAATACAAAATCATCAGTGTCCCCAACTCCAATCCTCTCAATATATACATATATATATATATATATATATATATATATATATATATATATATAAATATAAAATCAAAACCAGAAAAACAAATAGGATTGGAACAGGGTCAAATTACATCATGTGAAAATATTGAATAAGTGGCCTCCAAATCTTTTCAAATTTAATAGAAGGGCACTTCTAATTTTCTCCAAATTTAGACATAACATAGTTTGAGAAAACCAATGAGATACAGTAGGGGGATTAATTTCTTTCCAATTCAACAAAATAGATTTTCTAGCCATTAATGTAAGAAATGCAATCATCCGACAAGCAGAAGATAAATGGATTGACTCCATCATTGGTAAACCAAAGATGGCAGTAATAGGATGAGGTTGTAAATCAATGTTCAATACCATGGAAATAATATCGAAAATGTCTTTCCAATATTTTTTCAAAAGCGGACATGACCAAAATATATGAGTTAAAGAAGCTATCTCAGAATGACATCAGTCACATATAGGATTTATATGGGAATAAAAATGAGCCAATTTATCCTTGGACATATGAGCCCTGTGCACAACTTTAAACTGTATCAATGAATGTTTAGCACATATAGAGGAAAAATTAACTAATTGAAGAATTTTATCCCAATTCTCAATAGAGATAATAAAGTTAAGTTCTCTTTCCCAATCATTTTTAATCTTATAAAAGGCCTCTGAATGTATTTTCATAATTATATTGTAAACATTTGATATTACACCTTTCTGAAAAGGATTTAGTTCTAACAATTTCTCCAAAATACCCGAAGAATCAAGATTTGGAAAGGTAGGAAGTACAGTGTTCAAGAAATTCCTAATCTGTAAATATCTAAAAAAATGAGATCTGGGCAAATTATATTTATTAGATAATTGTTCAAAAGACATAAAACAATTATCCAAAAATAGATCAGAAAATCGTAGTATTCCTATAGTCTTCCAAGCTGAATAAGCTTGGTCCATAATAGAAGGATGAAAAAAGAAATTGGATACAATAGGAATAGTTAAAATAAAATGATTCAACCCAAAAAATTTCCGAAATTGAAACCATATACGTAAAGTGTATTTGACTATCGGATTGTCAATTCATTTATGCAATTTAGAAAGAGCAAAGGGAAGAGAAGTCCCTAAAATAGAACCCAATGAAAATCCTTGTACAGATTTAGTTTCCAGATTTACCCAATGAGGGCTAGGAGATAAATCCCAATCCCTGAACAAACATTTCAAATATTGAATATTAATTGCCCAATAATAAAATCTAAAATTAGGCAATGCCAATCCACCTTCCTTCCTTGCCTTCTGTAAATAGCTTTTACCTAATCTAGGATTTTTGTTCTGCCATATATATGAGGAAATTTTTGAATCAACATTGTCAAAAAAGGATTTTGGAATAAAAATTGGTACCGCTTGAAATATATATAAGAACTTGGGTAAAATAATCATCTTAATAGCATCAATCCGACCTATCAGAGATAAAGACAATGGTGACCATTTAGTGAACAAACATTTAATCTGATCAATTAAGGGTAAAAAATTAACCTTGAATAACTCATGATTTTTTGTAATTTTAATCCCCAAGTATATAAAAAAGTCATTAACTAATTTAAAAAGTAAATTTCCATAAATTGCAACTTGTCTATTTAAGGGGAACAATTCACTCTTATTAAGATTCAATTTATACCCGGAAAAATTACTAAACTGAGCCAACAATGATATAACTGCAGGAATGGATTTCTCAGGATCAGAAAAATATAATAACAAGTCATCTGCGTATAATGATAACTTATGTATATCCATCCCACGAGTAATGGCAAAAATGTTAGGTGATTCTCTAATAGCAATTGCCAAAGGTTCTATAGCAATATCAAATAATAATGGACTAAGAGGACAGCCTTGCCTGGTACCCCGAAATAAACGAAAAAAGGGAGATCTTTGATTGTTAGTAAAAACCGAGGCTACTGGAGTATGATATATCAATTTAATCCAGGATATAAATGTTGGACTAAAACTAAACTTCTCAAGCACAGTAAATAAATATGGCCATTCAACTCTATCAAGTGCTTACTCCACATCTAATGAAATGACACATTCTGAGGTGCTGCGTGAAGGAGTATAAACAATGTTCAATAATCTAATATTGAAAAAATAGCAATTTTTAATAAAACCAGTTTGATCCTCTGAGATAATTTGAGGTAATACCTTCTCCAGCCTGGTCGCCAGTAACTTGGAAAAGATCTTGGAATCTACATTCAATAAGGACATTGGTCTATAGGATGCGCAATCAGTAAGGTCTTTATCTTTTTTCAATATTAAAGAAATGGAAGCTTTATAAAAAGATTATGGCAATTTACCTAGTCTATTTGTTTCTTCAAAAACCTTGCATAACCAAGGAAAAAGAGTAGAGGAAAAACACTTTAAAAATTCCACTGTATACTCATCTGGACCTGGTGCTTTCCCAGAATTCATAGAGGAAATAACACCTTTATTTTCTGTATCCGTAATAGGATTTTCTAATATTAAAAGTTCTTCTGATGATAATGTTGGAAAATTCAATTTCCCAAGAAAATCATGCATGGTATTATAATCATGAGGAAATTCAGAATGATACAGAGAGGTATAAAAATCTTGAAAAGATTTGTTTATCTCATCATGATCAACTGTCAGTTCACCATTCTGTTGATGAATCTTAATAACTTGACGTTTAACCGAAGCATTTTTCAATTGGTTAGCTAACAGTTTACCCGATTTATCACTATGTATATAAAAATCAGTTCTGGTTTTCATTAATTGATTTTCAATTGAAAATGTAAGCAATAAACTGTGTTCCATTTGAAGTTCAACCCTTTATTTGTAAAGCTCCTTACTAGGAGCAATCAAATATTTCTTGTCAATTTCTTTAATCTTATCAACCAATAAAAGAGTTTCCTTCTTAGTACGTTTTCGCAAACCAACAGAGTAGGAGATAATCTGTCCACGTATATATGCTTGAAAAGTGTCCCAAAGTATTCTGCAGGAAATTTCATCCATGAAATTAGTTGAAAAGAAGAAATCAATCTGTTCCTTCATAAATTTAATGAAATCCGGATCTTGCAGAAAGGTAGAATCAAATCACCATTGCTTAGTACTAGAAGCTGTATCCATTAATTTAATAGGAAGTTTCATTGGAGCATGATCAGAGATGGCTATAATGTCATAATTACAACCAGTTACAGATGGAATAAATCAAGAGTCAATAAAAAGTCAATTCTCGAGTAAGAATGATAAACATGTGAGAAAAATGAAAACTCTTTGTCCTTAGGATGCAGAAATCTCCAAATATCAAAAATTCCATTATCAGTCAAAAAAGAATTGATGTAAGTGGGCGACTTATTTGGTAAAGTCTGAATGGATATAGATCTATCCAGCAAAGGATTTAAACAACAGTTGAAGTCACCACCCATTATTAACATATATTCATTTAGATTAGGTAGAGAAGTAAATAAAGACTTAAAGAAATCAGGATAATCCACACTTGGAGCATAAACATTAACCATAGCAACCTTCGTATTAAAAAGTAACCCAGTAATTAACAAAAATCTACCACTCGGATCCCAAATAATATCATGTTGAGCAAAAGCAATAGGGGAGTCAATAAAAATTGAAACTCCTTTTACTTTAGCATTCAAATTCGAATGGTACTGTTGACCCCTCAAAACCTAAAAAAACTTTGATTGTCCTCTTTCCTCACATGAGTTTCTTGTATAAAAATAATATGTGCATTCAGTCTTTGGAATACTTTAAAAATCTTTTTCCATTTAATCGGATGGTTTAAGCCATTAGTATTCCAAGAAACAAAATTAATGGTCTGAGCCATATTTCTAAAATCAACCCTTTGGTATATAATGAGTTAACCGAAGTATGACCTCATGCACCTGGAAGAGGAACAAAAATAAGGGGAGGACCTGGAAATGACGACATGGTGGACATTTTAGTAGTTTGAAATCAGCCCAAATGAAAAAACTAGAAAAACTAATAAAAAGAGCAATAGAATTAAAAGGGAACCCCCTGCCCACCACCCATGGAAAAGAGACTCTCCTGAGCCTGAAGGAGGCCAGGAAAAAAAGAAATTGTGAGACTAAATCTACCCCCATGTCTCCAGAAGGTGACTCCAGATATATAAAGGAGAAAAAAAGATCCACCCAAAATCCTAAAAAGTAATTAACATCATACTAAAACAGAATTAATATAATTGCTAGTAAAAAAAGAATATGAACACAGGTAAATTATAAATCTGGTTAGAACCCGAACAAATAAAAGTTAGAATGTGATAAGAAAGGCATTATAGGAAGATGACAAAAAAAGGCGAAATTTTAAAAAAGCAAGAAATATTTTAGAAAAGAAACCGCCGTCTTAGTTACACAAAAAATGAAAAAGTTATGTATCAAAACGTTTAAAAAATTCACCTTCAAAGGATTAATAATAATAACCAAAAATAAAATACAATGGTTAAAGTAAGTATATTAAAAAGATTAGTACGTCGATAAAGAAAAACTTTAATTGGAATATAAAATGTAAAATAACCCTACACCAATAGTCAGAAACAAAATTTGGTTTTGGAAACAAAAACTATCTTGTAACGATCAAAACCATACATTTATTAGAAACGAGAATCCGAAGCAGTAGGACAGTTCTCATCCAGAAGCTTTCAGCATCAGGTGTGGAGAGAAAAACACAAGATTCTAAGTTTTTCAGGGTATAAAAGCGCTGGTTTTGGGTTTTTCTCATAACAGTCGGACATCAAAGGTTTAAAAGCGAGCCGCACCTTCATCACTTCTGGGCTGAAATCCTCCACAAGCGGAAACTGGAATTCTCTCAACTTAACCATCCCTAAACGCCGAGCCAAATGAGTAAGGTGCTCTTTAACATGCACATAATGAAATCGAACAACTACAACAGGTGGTTTAAATGAAGAACTTGGTGATTGGCTCATAATTCTATGGGCACGATCAAGTAACGGAGGACTATCTGGGAATACCGAAGGGAACGCATCCTTTAAAAGTTGAGTGAAATACTTTGAGGGGTCCCCTTGTTCGATACCTTCCGGGAGACCAAGTATGCGCAAGTTCTGTCTTCTAGACCGATTTTCAAAATCGACACTCTTGGCTTTAAGTATTTCCAACTGTTTAATCACTGAAGATAATTTCTGCTCCAGTTTCTCGATTTTCAAGTCTCGCTTCCGAGCGTTCTCTTGCAGAGTTGCGATTGGAGTTTGATGCTGTTTAACTTCATGCTCAATCTTATCCAGAGAATCCTGGAAAGCCTTTAAATCTGTTTTGAAAGTTTGTCGTTGTTCTTCAAATTTTTCATTCAAGAGCTCCAATATCGCATCATGTCAATTCAGTACGCTTAGGATCAGTCTTTTTTTTCCTTCCATTGCCGTTAGAATTTTTCCCAGGGTCCCGCCCTTTAGATCTTAAAGCCATTTCAATACTCATTTCTTCAAAATTCAGAGTACCCTCTTAAAGATAAGTCCAAAAAAGTAACAATAATCTTCTGGTGTAGGTAAAAATAAGTTAAATAAGGGTGATCGATCATAGGTTAAAAAAGTAAAGGTTATGGAGCGAACCTAAAACAGTGCTCACTCCATGAGCGTCTCCTGGTGACTCCATCGAGACTTTCTCATGTATACATACCGTCTGAGTAGCTTCCAAACTGATGACATGAATATCGATTTCTCTTTCTGGTCAAAAAAAAATTCCCCCCACTCCTCTTCTTCTATTCCTCACTGTGGCCTCTTAGCTCTTCTCAACTACCCATCACCTCCCCTGTGTCCTCCTCCTTGCCCTTCTCCTCTCCTCCACTCTCCTCTCCTCTCAGATTGCTTCCTCTCCAGCCCTTTACCTTTCCCACTCACCTGGTTTCACCCATCACCCAGCTATGCTCCTTCCCCACTCCCCAGCTTTTCACTCTGGCATCTTTCCCCTTCCATTTCAGTCCCATAGAAGGTATTTATCCTGTGTTTATTCATTTCCATAGATGCTGCCTAACCAGCTCAGTTCCTCCAGCATGTTATGTGTTTTGCCTTAAGCATCTGCCTGTTGGGTTGTGGCTCACGTCTAGAAGGGCAGACAACAATCATATCCAACACTAGTTGGCCAATGCTGCACCTGTGTCTGCAGGTCTGGTCACCATAAAGAAGGGTATGAGGCTACAGAGGGAGTAACAGGGCTATCACCAGGAATGGAGAGTTATCACTTTGAGTGTAGAACATTAACGAGTAGATACTACAGCGAGGATTGCACCTGGTCTCTGAAATCCTCCATCCTGATCAAAAAGGCACAACAGCGCCTTTATTTCCTGTGGAGAATCAAGAAAGCTCACCTCTGTCCCAGGATACTGATGGACTGTTACCGCTGTACCATTGAGAGCAGACTCACCAACTGCATCTCAGTGTGGCATGGCAATTGTCCCGTATCCAGCAAAGCACTCCAGCATGTGATGAAAACTGCCCAGCGGATTATCGGCACCCAATTGCCCACCATTGAGAACATCTACCATAAACGCTGCCTGGGCAGGGTGAAAAGCATTATCAAGGATGCATCTCACCCTAACCATGGACTTTTTACTCTCCTCCCATCCGGTAGACGCTACAGGAGCCTCCGCTCCTGCACTAGCAGGCACAGGAAGAGCTTCTTCCCTGAGGCTGCGACCCTGCTGAACCTCACATCACAGCGCTAAGCAATATTGCACTCATATTGGACTGCCTCAGTATTTTTATATTTGTATGCTGTAGCACTTACTTTTTATTCGCAATTATTTTGTAAATAATACGATTCTTTGCATTTCTGGCTAGATGCTAACTGCATTTCATTTGGCTTTGTATCTGTACTTGGCGCAATGACAATAAAGTTGAATCTAACCTAGTCTCTTCAGCCCACAAAGCTGTGCTGCCCTTTATAAACCTTCTTCACAATCACTCTGATTCTGATGAAGGGTCTCGGCCCAAAACATTGACTGTTCACTTCCCTCCACAGACACTGCCTGACCCGCTGAGTTCCTCTAACACTTCAGTCCTGACGAAGGCTCTCAGCCCGAAACGTTGACTGCTCATTTCAACAGATGCTGCCCGACCTGCTGAGTTCCTCCAGCGTGTTTGTACGTGTTGGTTTGACAACACCATCTGCAGTGTACTTTGTGTGTCCTCTAACACTTTTTTATGGACCCGACCATTAACCTAAGGGTCTGTGGACCCCAAGTTGGGAACCCTGCTCTGGCATTTTCTGTGTGTGGAAAGGTAAGACCTGGTGAAGAGGAAGATGTCAGCGCCCTGCAATGTATGAGGGCGGGGTGGGGAGAGAGGATGGTAAATTACTTTAAGGTGTCGAGATCAAGGGCTATCAGCAGAGGGGTGGAAACAGGAGGCGGGAATGGGAGGGGTTTATGATACACTACGTGGAAGGAAGACAGCAGGTGCAAATATAGAACAGTACAGGCCCCCTCAGCCCGCAATGTTGTGCTGACATTTTAACGTACACTAAGATCAATCTAACCCTTCTCTCCCACATAGCTCTCCCTTTCCTTTCATCCCTGTGCTGATCCAAGAATCCTTTCAATGTCCCTAACGTAACTGCCTCCTCCACCACTCCTGGAACACACTCCGCACACCCACCACCCTGTGCAAAAAACTTATCCCTGACACCCCCTTATACCTGCCCCCAATCACCTTAAAACTATGCTCTTTCAAATTAGCCACTTCTGCCTTGGCTATGAAATCATTCTATGCTTCTTATCAAGTCACCTCGGATCCTCTTTCTCTCCAAAGAGAGAAGTCCTAGCTCACGCAACCTATCCTCATAAGACATGCTCTCTAATCCAGGCTGCATCCTGGTAAATCTCCTCCGCACCCTCTCTCAAAACTTTCACATCCTTCCTATAACGAGGTGACCACAATATCCTCAAGTGTGGTCTAACCAGACCTTTACAGCGAAGTTGGAACCGAGAGTTTTAAGCTGCACTGAGCTCTCAGCAGGGTCCCTGTACCTGACCAGTCAGTGACACCAGGTCCCACCAGCACCAGCTTTCACTCTCTCCTCCTGCTCTGGAATATTCCAGAGGCAGAAACACCTTAAACTTTCCATCCCACCCTGCCCTGTCAAAATAATCCGACCTTCCCACACTGGGAACATGGCCCACAGTCCAATCCCACAATTCCATTCTACTGTCCCATCCCACAATTCCACTCCACAGTCCAATCCCACAATTCCATTCTACTGTCCCATCCCACAATTCCACTCCACAGTCCAATCCCACAATTCCATTCTACTGTCCCATCCCACAATTCCACTCCACAGTCCAATCCCACAATTCCATTCTACTGTCCCATCCCACAATTCCACTCCACAGTCCAATCCCACAATTCCATTCTACTGTCCCATCCCACAATTCCACTCCACAGTCCAATCCCACAATTCCATTCTACTGTCCCATCCCACAATTCCACTCCACAGTCCAATCTCACAATTTGGGTATGCAGTCCTAGTTCCCAGCTATTTGATAAGCCTCCAGCTACACTCTTAATCTTAATAGGGAGAAGCACTGTCAATGTTTTGGGCAGAGACCCTTCGTCAGGACACTGTCTCAGCCCGAAACGTCGACAGTGCTTCTCCTAAAGATGCTGCCTGGCCTGCTGTGTTCCACTATCATTTTGTGTGTGTTGTTTGGTACAGGGGGTGAGAGAGAGGAAGGAACTCTCATTGTAACTGGGGTGTCAGAGAGGTGGGGTGAACCTCACTGTAACGGGGTGTCGGGGGGGGGGGGGGAGGGGGGAAGAGTCTCACTTTAACAGAGGTATTGGGCAGGGGAAGGAATCTCCCTGGGACAGCAGAGACAGATGGGGAGAAGTAAATATACCTGGGATAAGAGGTGTTACACAGGTGTTCGCTCCCTGGGACAAGCAGTCCTAGACTGAAGGAGGAGAGGGTGAGGGGTTGCAAAGAATGCTGCCGGCAAACTCTCCCACAGTGAGTCAGCAGCGTGTCTGCCCCCGCGGGGGAGCTGTACTGGAGGGCACCGAGTCTCCGGTGAGAGCTGAGAGCTCCAACAGCCGAGGCCGGAACTGGGACGGGAGAGGAGTTGGGAAGCAGACTGGGGCTCGTAAATTACACACAGAGCCATAGAGATTGTCCCAACCACCGACTGATCAACACACCGTCCACCACAGTATTTCCCGTCGGTCACCTCAAGTACAAACAAGCGTCACTTTATAGACATACAATCAGTGTATATAAACTACTTTCTGTTTATATTCACTATGCATGTTTTTTTAGTATTATTATCGTGTTCTTTATCTTTTGTGGCTTTTTTTGCGCTGCATGATCAATTATTTTGTTTCTTTTGCACTTTTGTACTGGAAATTACATGAAACAATCTTGAATTGTCTTAAATCGAACAACCCGAGACATTCCCCACTCCTCCCAACACGCACACACACCGGCGCTTCCTGCTCTCTCCTCTACAAGACTATTCCTGGGTCCCTCCAACATATCCCACCCCCACCCCAGACCCTCCAGTTTGGGAAAGGGGGTAGGGAAATAAAAGGAAGGAGGGAGAGAGAGAAAGATGGAAGTTTGATGAAAACGAGGGGCCAGAGAGAAGGAGAAATGTGAAAACGGCGAACACTGTACCTCGCTCGGGTCGAACACCTCTCTGCACCCTCCGTCTGTTGTTCCGGGACCGGAGTCCAATTGCCTCCTCCCAGCGCCGATAGTTCACCACGGCCACGGTCGCTTGGCTTCTCCCTTTCCTTTCCCCCCTGTGCCGAGCGGCCGGTTTCGGTTACCCAGGTGAGATGGCTGACTCACCGGTCACATGAGCCACGCACTTCCCTCATCTACCTGTCGGGTTTCGACGACAGTGTCTCTGAGTCACGCCGGTGGTATCCCCGTCCCCAACACACTCCCCCGGGAATGCCATTTGCATTCAAAATGTGGAACGGGGCGGGTTTGTTTCCGTCAGAGCCGTCTCGTCCTCAAAGACCGGCGGAGTCACAGTCCCGGAGTACAATATGTACACTGAACCGTGCAGAAATATACTTATGCAGGCAACGTTTGGATAAGTACATGGATGGGGGTGAACGGCTAGGTTGATGGGATTGATCAGATTAATTGTAGGGCACGGATGGGCCGAATGGCCTGTTTCATCGGTGCAGTGTTCTTTGACCCTAACGCAGTGGTTCCCAACCTTTTTTTTGGCCATGCCCCACCTAATCACCTCTAAAATCCTGATGCCCCCTGTGATGATATATAATTCTTATTATTCAAAAAGTGAACTCCTATTCACCTGGAGGAAGCCTAAAAGACCATTAACTTGGTTTAAACAAGCTTCCAAAGAACATGGCGTTCAGGAAAGAGAAAAATAAAAGAACCAAAGGACTGTTAAAGTTCTGAGGAAGAAATTACTAAGAAATTGTAAAAAAAGAACATTACGTGATAGTAAAATAATAACAATAATAATAATTAATAAATAAAACAATGCCGATTCGTTTCTACAGCATACAAAGACAGATACACCGTTTAAAAGAGATGACGCAATGTACACACCTTCACACCACCAAGAACCGAAAGCTACTGCAAAAAGCAGCATTGGCGCGACCTCGTACGAGTTTCTTACGCGTTTGGACTTGTTCATTTGTTCCTTCCTACATCAGTCAATTCATCAATTTAATTATGAAAGCCATTTGATGGTTGTAATGATGGTGATACACTATATATACAGTACATACGCAATTACACATGTACATACACACAAGTATTTTTATGTATGCATACTGTATATACACATATGTATTAACTCGCACACACACTCATACTCACACAGACTTACTAGAAAAAATTCACTGTTAATAACTCATTCTCGAATTGCCCCCCTTAAAAATCAAATTACCCCCCTGTGGGGCGTAAGCCCCAAGTTGGGAACCACTGCTCTAACGGTACAGACTTTTCGGCCCTCGATGATGTGCCGACCTTATAAACTACTCCAACTTCAAACTAGCCCATCCCTCGCACAGCCCGCCATTTCTCTGTCACATGTGCCTCTCCAAGAGCCTCTTTCACGTCCCTAATGCATCTGCCTCTACCACAACAGCCGGCGGGCAGTAACAGGTAAAACAATAACAGAATGATGAATGATGGTAAAGGATGAACTGAAGGAAATCTGTATTAGGCAAGAAATGGTGTTGGATAGACTGTTGAGTCTGAAGGCTGATAAGTCCCTGGGACCTGATGGTCTGCATCCCAGGGTACTTAAAGAGGTGCCTCTAGAAATTGTGGGCGCATTGGTAATCATTTTCCAATGTTCTATAGATTCAGGAACAGTTCCTGCTGATTGGAGGGTGGCTAATGTTGTCCAACTTTTCAAGAAAGGAGGGAGAAAGAAAACAGGGAATTATAGACTGGTTAGCCTGATGTCAGTGGTGGGAAAGATGCTGGAGTCAATTATAAAGGAGGAAATTATGATGCATTTGGATGGCAGTAGAAGGATCAGTCTGGGTCAGCATGGATTTATGAAGGGAAAATCATGCTTGACTAATCTGAAGTTTTTTGAGGATGTAACTGTGAAAATGGACAAGGGAGAGCCCGTGGATGTAGTGTACCTGGACTTCCAGAAAGCTTTTGATAAAGTCCCACATAGGACCTTAGTGGGCAAAATTAGGGCACATGGTATTGGGGGCAGAGTACTGACATGGACTGAAAATTGGCTGGCTGACAGGAAACAAAGAGTAGTGATTAACGGGTCCCTTTCGGAATGGCAGGCTGTGACCAGTGGGGTACCGCAAGGTTCAGTGCTGGGACCGCAGCTGTTCACAATATACATTAATGATTTAGATGAAGGGATTAAAAGAACATTTGCAAATTTGCCGATGACACAAAGCTGGTTGGCAGTGTGAAATGTCAGGAGAATGTTATGAGAATGCAGGGTGATTTGGACAGGTTGGGTGAGTGAGCAAATGTATGGCAGATGCAGTTTAATGTGGATAAATGTGAGGTTATCCACTTTGGTGGCAAGAACAAGAAGGCAGATTACTATCTAAATGGAGTCAAGTTAGGAAAAGGGGAAATACAATGAGATCTAGGTGTTCTTGTACATCAGTCAATGAAAGCAAGCATGCAGGTATAGCAGGCAGTGAAGAAAGCTAATGGCATGCTGGCCTTTATAACAAGAGGAATTGAGTATAGGAGTAAGGAGGTCCTTCTGCAGCTGTACAGGGCCCTGGTGAGACCCCACCTGGAGTATTGTGTGCAGTTTTGGTCTCCAAATTTGAGGAAGGACATTCTTGCTATTGAGGGAGTGCAGTGTAGGTTCACAAGATTAATTCCCGGAATGGCGGGACTGTCATATGTTTAAAGATTGGAGCGACTGGGCTTGTATACACTGGAATTTAGAAGGATGAGAGGGGATCTGATTGAAACATATAAGATTATTAAGGGATTGGACACGCTGGAGGCAGGAAGCATGTTCCCGCTGATGGGTGAGTCCAGAACTAGAGGTCACAGTTTAAGAATAAGGGGTAGGCCACTTAGAACAGATATGCGGAAAAACTTTTTCACCCAGAGAGTGGTGGATATGTGGATTGCTCTGCCCCAGAAGGCAGTGGAGGCCAAGTCTCTGGATGCATTCAAGAGAGAGTTAGATGGAGCTCTTATAGATAGTGGGGTCAAGGGATTTGGGGAGAGGGCAGGAACGGGGTACTGATTGTGTATGCTCAGCCATGATCACAGTGAATGGCAGTGCTGGCTAGAAGGGCCGAACGGCCTACTCCTGCATCTACTGTCTATTGTCTATAATGAAGTGTTACAATTACGGGGAAAGAACATTGCAGGTCGACAATTAAGGGCGAGTTCATAATGAGGTATGTTATCAGGTTGATAGTCCCTACTGTTGTACCATTGAATAGTCTTAAAACAGGGGCTAGAAGCTGTCCTTGAGTTCAGTGATAATGTACCTTCATGACATTTACACCGGCTGCTCATATGACCATCCACCACCTGCTTCCATGGCTTGTCGTGACTACACCTGGTTATGTGACCACTGACGCCAGGCAGACAGGTTCTGAAGAGTATAGATAATGGCTGAGGGTCACCTATCTTGTGACGACACTGTCCAGAAAAAGGCAATGGCAAACCACTTCTGTAGAAAATTTTGCCAAGAATGATCATGGTCATGAGACCACGATCGCCCACGTCATACGTCACGGCACATAGTGATGATGTCATATGACACGGCACATAGTGATGATGAATATGGGAAACAGACTTTGACTTGCATATCCCACATTCCACTCTCTCTGTAAAAGCTTACCTCTGATATCCCACCTGTACCTTTCTCCAATCACCTTAAAATTATGCCCCCTCATGTCAGTCATTTCTACCATTGGAAAAAGTCGCTGGCTGTCCATTCTATCTACGGTATAACTCTTAAACTCCACTGGCAAGTCACTGCTCACCCTCCTTCACTCCAAAGAGCCAAGCACTTACAAGGCATGCTCTAACCTGGCAGCCTTCTGGTAAACACACACAAAATGCTGCTGGAACACAGCAGGCCAGGCAGCATCTATAGGAAGAAGCACTGTCGACTTTTCGGGCCGAGACCCTTCGTCAGGACTAACTGAAAAAAGAGATGGTTAGAGATTTGAAAGTGGGAGGGGGAGGGGGAGATCCGAAATGATAGGAGAGGACATGGGGGGGAGGGATGAAGCTAAGAGCTGGGAAGTTGATTAGCAAAAGGGATGCAAGGCTGGAGAAGGGGGAGTATCATAGGACGGGAGGCCTTGGAAGAAAGAAAGGGGGAGGGGAGCACCAGAGGAAGATGGAGAACAGGCAAGGAGTGATTGTGAGAGAGAAAGAGAGAAAAAAATTAAAAACTGAAAATTGAAAATTAGGGATGGGGTAAGAGGGGGAGGAGGGGCATTAATAGAAAATGAAATCAATGTTCATGCCATCAGGTTGGAGGCTACCCAGACAGAAGATAATGTGTTGTTCCTCAACTTTGCCTCCAATTTCCACTCTGCCCTCAAGTTTACCTGGTCCATTTCCGGCACCTCCCTCCCCCTCCTTGATCTCTCTATCTCTATCTCTGGAGACAGCTTATCTACCGATGTCTACTATAAGCCCACGGACTCTCACAGCTACCTGAACTATTCCTCTTCCCACCCTGTCTCTTGCAAAAATGCCATCGCCTTCTCCCAATTCCTCCGTCTCCACTGCATCTGCTCTCAGAATGAGGCTTTTCATTCCAGGACGAAGGAGATGTCTTCCCTTTTTTAAAGACAGGGGCTTCCTGTCCACCACCATCAACTCTGCTCTCAAACGCATCTCTCCCATTTCATGCACATCTGCTCTCACCCCATCCCCCGACCAACCCACTTGGGATAGGGTTCCCCTTGTCCTCACCTACCACCCACCAGCCTCTGGGTCCAACATATAATTCTCCATAACTTCTACCACCTCCAACAGGATCCCACCACCAAGCACATCTTTACCTTCCCCCACACTTTCAAATCTTTTACTATCTCTTTTTTCCACTAGTCCTGTCGAACGGTCTCGGCCCGAAACGTCGACTGTACTTCTTACAGATGCTGCCTGGCTTGTTGTGTTCCACCAGCATTTTGTGTGTGTTGCTTGAGTTTCCAGCATCTGCAGATTTTCTCATGTTAGCATCCTGGTAAATCTCCTCTGCACCCTGCCTAAAGCTTGCACACCCTTCCTATAGTGAATCGACCAGACCTGAACACAATATTCCAAGTCTGGTCTAACCAGGGTTTTATAGAGCTGCAATGTTACCTTGCGGCTCTTGAACTCAATCCCCGACTAATGAAAGCCAATGCACTATATGCCTTCATAACAACCATTCTCTAATAATTGTTTTTCTTTAAGTTGAAAATAGTCTGTGAACCTATGGTGTTCATTTTTAAACTACCCTTGGGATTCTCTGATACAGTGATCACAAGGGGTTCTTTAATCACACAGTCTCTTAATAATCCTTTCTCATAATACTGTATAAGACAAAATCTAAAATAGCCAGGTAAACAAAAGATTCTGCAAATGCTGGAGATTTAAAGCAACACACACAATGTGCAGGAGGAACTCGACAGGTCAGGCAGCAGCTACGGAAATTAATAAACAGTTGATGTTTTGGACTGAGGCCTTTCATCAGGCTGCCACCCATCCCCAGCTACGCTCTGCAATGTACTGCTCTAAAATTCAATCATTTACACATTCCACAAATTCCTCCACCACACACTTGCCAGATGGTTTGTCCAATCAATAAAGAGTTTTAAATTTCCCATGGTATTTGCAGTTCTCGGGATCAATCAGGTTTATTATCACTGACATTTGTCATGAAGTTTGTAGTTTTGTGGCAGGACAGTGCAAGTCATAAAAATCACTAAGTTACAATAAAAATTAAATAATACGAAAGAGGATGAGTGAGGGAGTGCTCATGGGTTCATAGGCCATTCAGACATCTGAGGGCAGAGGAGATGAAGCCGTTCCTAAAATGTTGAGTGTGGGTCTTCGGACTCCTATACCTCCTCCCCAGTGGTAGCAGTGCTAAGAGGGCGTCTCCTGGACGGTGATCGTCCTTCGTGATGGGTGCTGCCTTCTTGAGACACCACCTGTTGAAGAAGTCGTCAATGGCGGGGAATCAGCGATGGAGTTGGCTGAATCGACAACCTTCTTCAGCCGCTTGTGATCCCGCACGTTAGAGCCTCCACACCATGTGGTGATGGAACCAGTCAGTATGTTTCGCATCGAACTGCTGCTGTGAAGTTAACACATTTCAGGACACATGCCGGTGATGATAAACCTGATTCTGATTCTGATTCTCCACAGTGCATTTGTAGAAATTTGCTCGAATTGTCGAAATTACATAACAAAATTTTCCAATATGTCCTTTACATTTCCCCACTACTCTCTGACCTGAGTAGAGGTGATATCCCGTGATTCTACTGATCATTCCCACCGTGACTTCCTCTGCTTTTCCTGATTTCAAACAAAGCCAACCCCGTATCACAGCCCACTGCCTTCGTATCACGGCTCAGCACAGCTCTGGCGCTTTCAATGATTAACAACGCCACTGAGTCAAGTCTGGAAAGAGAAAACAGTGGAAATCTCAAATGAAAAGCAGGAAATGCTGAAAATCTACAGGTTAGGCTGCGTCAGAGTTAAAGGTTCAGGTCAAAGCCCTTTGGTCAGGCGTAAGATTTCTCTTATGAGGAAAGAGGCTCGATCTGTTCATCCTGTTCTGATATGTCCACCTTCACATTTTCTCTCATCCTGGTGAATCTTCTCAGCACTCTCTCCTTTTACAATATAGAGACCTGAAGTTTAAACAAAACTTCTAAAGTGGTCTCACGAAGCTTCAAAGCAGCTTTAACAACATTTCCTTCCTTTTCAGTTCTGTCCATCCCAAGATAACGTCCTGTGCTTGGTTCGTTTTCTCAGCAGACTTGCTAACATGCATCCATCCATCCCACTCTGAGACCCGCAATATCCATGCAACAAGGGACCCTCCTATTCTCAACACAGAAACTTACAGCGTCATGTGAAATTGAATTCAACCCCAGTGGCCAATTATTTTGCCAGTTCTGTATAAGGTGCTCGTGTAAATTAATGCAATTCTTCTCTGTACTGACGATCTTATCCCTCCCATCTCCCACCCCAAAATGGTACCATCTGCAAGTCTAGCGAGTGTGTCCAGGGCTCTCCAGGTTACAAGCACCTCGTACGTAAGAAGAGTCACAGTAAGGAACTAAATTAGGCTATTTGTCACACCACCAATGAAACATTTATTGGTATTGGAATTAGTTTATTATTGTCAGAGGTACTGAGATACAGTGAAAAACTTGTCTTTCATACTGTTCATACAGATCAACAGATCAGATCATTACACAGTGCATTGAGGTAGAACATGGTAAAACAATAACAGAATGCAGAATAAAGTGTTACAGAGAGAGTGCAGTGCAGGTAGACAATAAAGTGCAAAGGCCACAAACAGGTAGATCATGAGGTTAAAAACTCATTTTAGCACACAAGAGGCCTCTTCAAGAATCCGATTCCTATCCTGAAGACACTTAGGTCTCTAATGGGGTTTCAGTGAGACTCTTTCTCACTGCTCTCCCTTGTGGTCTCTGCTATTCTCCAGCTCTTTGACCAGGTGCTCACCCAGACTCAAACTCCCAGTAACTTCTCCCCTCTCCATCTTCTCACCTTTTTCCATTCCCCATTCTTGCTCCCCTCTTACATCTTCTCTTCTCCTTATCTGCCCGTCACCTCCCTCTGGTTCCCCTCCTCCTTCCCTTTCTCCCACGGTCCACTGTCCTCTCCTACCAGACTCCTTCATCTTCAGCCCTTTACCTCTTCCACCCATCACCTGATGAGAGAAAGAGAGAGATGTCAAAGTGTTGTGATGGACTCTCGATCATATCTCTGGGGGCTTGCTATTGATTGCATGGTGGGGGGGGGGGCTGATGTTTTTGGCCAGAAGTGGGGGGAGAGGAGGGGGAGGGTTGATGCTTTTGCTGCTGCCTATGTATGGGAGGGGGAGGAGGGGCTTTGGGGTTCTAATGTTTTTCTGCCATTCATTCTTTGGAAAGGGATTCTCTCTGTTTGGTGGATGTCTGTGAAGGGTAAGGATTTCATACCTCATACATTCTCTGACATTAAATTGAAATTGAATTACTGAGCTTGTACATTCTCCCTGTGACCATGTGGGTTTCCTCCGGGTGCTCCGGTCTCCTCCCACTATCCAAAGACATACTGATTGGTAGGTTAACTGGTCATTGTAAATTGTCCCGTGATTAGGATTGAATCGGGAGTTGCTAGGTGGAGCAGCTGGAAAGGCTGAAAGAGCCTATTCTGGTCTGTATCTCAATAGAGTCCTTGAAAGTGAGTCCATAGGTTGTGGAATCAGTTCAGTGTTGGGGGTGAATGAAGGTATTCCCTTTGGTTCAAGAGCCTGATGGTCGAGGGGTGGTAGCTGTTCCTGAGCCTGGTGGTGCAGGTCCTGAGGCTCCTGTACCTTCTTCCTGACACAGCAGTGAGACAACAGCGTGGCCTGATGATGGATGCTGGTTTCCTGTGACAGCGCCCCGTACAGACGTGCTCTGACAGGTAGATGAAGAACTGCACTAGACATTAGGAAGGGGCCTTGGATGAACTGTGAGTGACAGATTGTGTAAGTGACGAAAGCAGACCCGTGTGTGGTGGCGGGTGAAAATGAGAAACATTAATGTTCATGTCAATTGGAACAAGCTGAAAGTTAGTGGTAACTGGTTAGTATTCTGTACACTAGAAAATGCCAGAAGACCCATGTGTAACTGCAAAGTTAAATCTCTTTCTCACTCTGACACTGATAACGCTCTATGAAAATCCCTGATCTTCTTATTGCTGATTATGACAGTAATCATTGAGCAGAACAGAAAACTAATGCCGGCTTGAGTTCAGTTCCTCCATTTGTGTGCTTTGCTCTGGATTTCCAGCATCTGCAGAATCTCTTGTGTTTGGAACTAATATTCTGCTGTGTATTCTGTAGAAACACGCCCACTGTCTGAAGGCAAAATGTAAATTCTCGAAAAAGGGGAAAGAAAAGTGAAAGGCCCAGATAGAGAGGGTGTTTGCTATAGTGGGGTAGCCTCAGACCAGAGGGCTCAGCCTCAGAATAGAGGGACATCCATTTAGAACAGAGATGAGGAGGAATTTCTTTAGCCAGAGGGTGGTGGATCTGTGAAATTCTTTGCCACAGGCAGCTGTGGAGGCCAAGTCATTGGGTATACTTAGAAAAGAGGTTGATAAGTTCTTGATTAGTAAGGGTTATCAAGGGTCATGGAGAGAAGGCAGGAGAATGGGGTTGAGAGGTTAAATAATCAGCGATGTGGGAATGGCAGAGCAGACTTGATGGGCCACATGGCCTAATTCTGCTCCTATCTCTTGTTGTCTTATGGTCTAAAAATACCTTCAGTACTTGTAGTCATATGATGCAGGGCTTTGTCAGTGTTTACACTGATCTGATGGCGTCCCATTCTGTGCCAGAATCAGGATCGGGTATGTTGTCATTGTCACATATGATGTGAAATGTAATGCTTTCGAAATTCAAAGTTCATGGACATTTATTATCAAAGTATACAGCAGCAGTACAGTGAAAGACTAACATTTATTTTGATATATTAAGAAGTGCAGTGCAAAGAATTAAATTACAAAATCGTTAGCTCGTTATGACGTGTGTTGTTTGACTTGGGCGATCATGGTCTATCCATGACCATGATTGTTCTTGGCAAATTTTTCTACAAAAGTAGTTTGTCATTGCCTTCTGGGCAGTGTCTTTACAAGACGGGTGACCCCAGAGATTGTCTGCCTGGTGCCAGTGGTCACATAACCAGGACTTGTGATCTGCACCGGCTGCTCATACGACCATCCACCACCTGCTCCCATGGCTTCACGTGACCCTATTCAGGGGTTAAGCAGGTGCTAAACCTTGCCCAAGGTGACCTGCAGGCTAGCGGGGGGAAGGAGCACCTTACACCTCCTTTGGTAGAGACGTATCTCCACCCTGACACCCACAATCTATTGCAAAGAGAAAGGAATAATGAAGTACTTTCATGGTGTAACCCTCAGTTTCTGTCAGCTGCATAAATGTAGGGAAGACAATCTCTGGCCCCACTGAACGTGAGAGATTGAGATGCAAAACCTCCTGTTTGTGTGGATGCTGCGTGATGTGTTATCCTGTTACAGATCGGTACCATGAAATAACAGACAATACACCATAAGCAATTAAACGATTTAGCTTTATAATTCTTAATTTGACTAAAGGGTGAGTGGAGTAAAACAAAAAGAAAAGGGCCCCATTTGAATGAAACTGTCTAATGTGCACATATTGGAGCTGACGGTTTCCATTTCTCCGATCCTCCATCGATTTCCCCGGTCTTCATTGACTCCCAGCCCCACACCAACTCCACTCCTTTCTGGTGTCTATGACCTCTCCTTTCTGGCATCTTCTCTCTTCGTCCACCAAACAAATGACCCTGATCACCTCAGTCTCAGGCACACAGCAAGGAAAAACACTCCCCTCATTGGACAGCTCACATTCCAAAGCTCCCGTTAACCCTCACCATAACCCAAACACTGCTGCTACAGAAAGACCATTACATTAATGGCGAAACCTTTCCCATGGTGTTACAATGGGCTCATTTTCCGTCCAGAAATCTGATGGTCAAGGGGAAGAAGCTGTTCCTGAATCATTGAGTGTGTGTCTTCAGGTTCCTGTAATGGTGCAAATCCCTGAAGCTTTCAGATGTTGATTCTGTGAAGGATAAAGGGACTTTGGAAAGGTTCAAGGAATGGCGCTTTGTATCTGCTGCTTAATATGTCCTTGGTTTAGGAGCACTTCCTGCCAAAGTTCTCTCTTAATTTCTGCATGCAGTTTTCTAGAACTACACTTAAGGGGAATATACATGAAATATTTATTGACAGTTATCAGAACGATCAATTATCTCAGTAATTATTTGGTAAATTGGTTTACTATAGTACTGAGATGCAGTGAAAAACTTGTTTTATATACCATTCATTCAGCTCAATTCATCACACAGGTAAGGGAAATAACAGAATACAGAATTAAGTGTTACAGCTACAGAAAAAGTGCAGTGCAGGGCGACAGTGAGGTGAAGTAGATTGTGTGGTTAAGAGTCCATCTTATTGTACTAGGGAACTGTTCTTTTGCACACTGGTTGAATGCTCAAGGTGGTGTGGTCTTTTAATAATTCAATTATGGATTTATTGAGTATGCCCACAAGGAAGTAAATTTCAGGGTTGTATATGAATGAATGAAATGAATTAATTTAATATATTTTGGTCAGTACAAATGTAACAAAAAGCATAATTTACAATGATGTTTTCATAACAATAATTTCATAAGACAAAATTACAACAAAAAACATAGATATTCTTTAAAACAGACCGGAAGGGTGTAGGCTGAAGCTACAGCTTATTACGCCTACCCCTCTGACTTATACAACAACATATTTGGCATCAATTATCACATCAAAAACAAAAAGTTTTATAATCTTTTAACACAAAATCCATTTCCAAATATCATTTATTTTCATTACTCCAATTCATTTTAAATCATGTGTTTTATATTTGTTCATTAAATAATTTTTAATAATTTTTTAAGCTTGTTAAGTGTGGTGCATGTTTTTAAATTCTGACTACAACTGTTCCATAGATTCACCCCTCTGGCTGAAATACAATGATTTTTTACATTTGTTCTTATCGTTTGATTTTGAAATATACACGTTCCCCTCAAATCAAGCTGACTTTCTCTCATTTTAAACCACTTTGGATACTTTGTGGTAACCGTCCATTTTTTACTTTAGATGTAATTTGTATTATTTTAGAATCTACAAAATCTCTGAATTTTAAAGTGTTTAGTTGAATAAATAGTGGATTGGTTGGCTCATAATAACTAATCTTATTTACAATTCGTATAACTTTCTTTTGGAGTAGAGAAATCGAGTTTGTATTTGTTTTGTTTGTATTTCCCCCTACCTCTACACATTAGTCACGTATGGGACTATAAGTGAACAGTATAATGTATACAGAGATTCCTGATTTAAGAAATCTTGCACTTTGTACAGTATTGCAATAGATTTTGACATTTTTGCTTTGACATAATTTATATGTGGCTTCAAGCTTAATTTACTATCTATTACCACTTCTAAAAAATTTGTTTCAGATACCTTATCAATTTCAACATCATTTATTCTAAGTTTACTATATGAGCTTGGTACACGTTTTCCAAATATTACGAATTTAGTTTTATGGTGACATACCTGTACTTTGAACTTTTCAATGGTCTTATAACTGTGGGATGGAGGGAGGTACAAGAGCCTGAAGGCACACATTCAATGTTTACTCAAGCATTATTGAAAAATTAAATACACAACAGAGTGTGATTCCTCCGGTTGCTCTAGTTTCCTCCCACAGTCCAAAGAGGCACTGCTTGGTAGGTTAATTAGTCATTGTACATTGTCCCGTGATTTGGTTAGGGTTAAATCCGGGATTGCTGGGTGGTGTGGCTCGAAACTTGTGGGCTGCCCTCAGCACGTAGCTGGGTGTGTTGGTTGTTAACACAAACTGTATGTTTCAATGTGAGAAATTAACTTGGAGCTTGAACCCTAATCACCACTACAAGTTCACAACACTATTTCCACCTCGCACTAAAATGAACTTTGTTGTGTTCTTTTTGTTCAACACCTTTACTTGTAAAAACTTTGTATAATTTAATATATATGTTTTTCTCGTTTTTGCTGAGAGTTGGATTCTACATGCCTGTGCTACTGTTACAGTTAAGGTTTTCAATACATCTGCGCACGTGCTTTCTTACTGCCCGTTACACCGCTAGCGTTTAGACCAGCAATGAATGCCCTGCGTCTCTGTCTGCCTCGGTCTTGGTAGGAACACCATCTCACACAGATGTAGAAGGGTTCTCCATCGCTGTGTCTGTAACAGGTTTGTTTTACCAGTCAGGGTCGTTAGCCCTGAGCTGAATCCCCAAACCTGGAGGACCGGTGGACAGCTCCTAGCCTGGCCTCTACCCTTTCACCTGTTTGGCAGGACTGACCCTACCAAGAGCCAAATCATAAAGCCCTGACTCCAGTGTAATTCTCTGGCACACCAGTCTCCAAACCATCACAAGGCTGTGGTCCTCTTGGAGGGTGGACTTACGTAGCTGAAAATAAACTTGACTTTGAATTTGAATTAACACGAAGAGGCAATTTCATTTTGCCTAGGTGCATATAACTATAAGCTGATCCAAGGCTGAAGATATATTCTGGTTCAAGGTCAGCAGGTGTGCAGAGAGGGTTACCGAAAAGCTCCTAATAAACTTAGCAGAGGTTAAGCAGGTATTTGAGGAGATCTGACACCTTGAATTAACAAGAACTATGAGTTGCTGTCTGATAATAGTCCAGGGTGGCTGGTAGGTCTGGCACTGAAGACTGGGCAGGGCTGCCTGTCAACACCGTCCCAGCAGAGGGAGAGCTGCTATCCTCACTGTAACCAGGGGCAGGAAGGGACCAAGCAACTCGAGGGCTGGGGACATCCAACCAGAGGCAAGGGCCAGGGCTGTTTCCCACCTCTGTCCTCTGTCAGACGGGCTGCTTGTAGTTGGGGTTCCCTCTGCACCCTCCCCCTAACGCCATGGGACAGGCGGAGAGCACCGGGAGCGAAGGGGAAATCGGCGTGGCGGAGCTCCAAAACTGGTATAAGAAGTTTGTCACCGAGTGCCCCAGTGGGACTCTCTTCTTTCACGAGTTCAAGCGCTTTTTTGGAGTCCTGGACAACGACGAGGCAGCAGAATACATCGAGAATATGTTCCGGGCATTCGACAAGAACGGGGTGAGTTCATTCTCAGCTGGTCCAGAGGGGACAGGGTACAGATCTCAGGGCGAGGCAGGGATGCTTAATTGTGGTGTCCAATTCAGATTTACATACCACATGTACTTCAAAACGTACAGTGAAATGCATTGTTTGCGCTAACAATTGGCACAGCTGAGGATGTGCTGGGGGCAGCCTGCAAGCATCTCCACTCCAATATCGCATGCCCACAATGACAGACAGAACTACAGCAACAGCAAAGCAGACCCCGTTCCCACCCGCCCCGAAGAGGCGGTGAAAGTGAAAGAGAGGGGGCAAGAACACAGTCACGCTACAGTGAGTCCTGATGAACGGTCTCAGTCCGAACTGTCAACAAATTTGTGCCCTCACCAAAAAGTAGTAAAACTCAGCAGGTCAAGCAGCACCTATTGTGGGGAATAAACAGTTTCTGGCCAAGGTGCTTTGTTGAGACTGGAAAGGAAGTTGGGGGGGGGGGTGAGGCCAGAATAAGAAGGTGTACATGTTGGCAGGTGATAGGTGAAGTCAGGTGAGGGGCAAGGTGGGTGGGTGGGGGTTGAGTAAGGAAGCGTTTTGGCCCAAAACATACCTAGCACTATTTGTAGATGGCAGGAAGGCATTGGGAAGTCAGGGGGGGAATCATTCACACCCAACCTTATGCGGCTGATACAGCAAGCTGGAGACCCCAGGATGTTGTTGGTGGGGGAGCTCGGTTATGTGAATGTCATCAAATCAGGTCTAGATATCTAAAAACATAAGAGAATCTGCAGATGCTGGAGAAACACATCGGAAGGACATCCTGCTGCTCCCTGTAAGGAATTTGTACATTCTCCCTGTGACCGCATTCTCCTCCAGCTGCCCCGATTTCCTCCCACAATCCGGTTGGTAGTTTAATTGGTCATTGTACATTGTCCTGTCATCAGGCTCGGGTTAAATCAGGAGTCGCTGGGCGGAAACGGCTCAAAGTGACGGAAAGGTCTGTTCTGCACTATTTCTCAATAAAATAAGAACATGCTGGAGGAACTCAGCAAGTCAGGCAGTGTCTGTGGAGAGGAATGAACGGCTGACTTTTCATGAGTCTTGGCTGAAAACGTTGACTGTTTATTCGTCTCCATGGATAATTGGAGCTGTTCTTTTCTGACGCTGGTCATTGCTGGACTCTGCTGTGTTATCGGCAGGGTGTCTGCCCATTGTCCTGCGTGAGCAGACGTAGAGAGGGTTATTGTGAATAGAGCCGGCTACCAAGTTGCATACAACCCTCAGTAGCAGAATCAGCAGGTCGGACGGTATCTCTGCAGGGGGACAAACATCGACTCTGCACTCTCTTCCGTCGATGCTGTGAGTTCCTCCAGCACTTTGTGTGTGTTGCTCTGGACTTCCAGCATCTGCAGGATCTGTTGTGTTTATGTAAAAGGAGAATTGCCTTCAAGCAACACAAACAAAGCAGCGAGAAACTGTCCAAACATGTTACTGTACTCTGAATTCCATTCTGATGCGTTCCCTGCTGGGAGCTTTTGGCAGCTGACACCTCCATTCGTCGGAGTCTGAGTCTCACAGTGGTTTACAAAATAGAGGGGGTACTCACAGTGGTTTACAAAATTATTTATCGAGATACATTGCAGAATAGCCCTTTGAGCCATGCCTCCCAACAATCCCCAATTTATCCCTGGCTTACAATGACTGATTAACCTGCTGTGGGAGGAAACCAGAGCACCACGCAGTCACGGGGAGAACAAACTAACTCCTTACAGGCAGCAGTGGCAACTGAACCCAGGTCACTGGTACTGTAAAGCGTTGTGCACTACCGCATCACATGAGAGCTATAGACAATTGAACAGAACAATAAAACTCAGAAGTTCGTCTCAGACAGAGGACCAAAAGTCTCAACATAGGACGTCCCTTTACAACAGAGGTGAGGAGGAATTTCTTTACCTATAACACTGTAGCAATACAGGCCCTTTGACCTATGATGTTTTGCTAATCTCTTAAACTACTCGGTGATCAATCAAACCCTTCCTTCCCACATAAGCCCCAATTTTCCTTTCACCCAGGTGCCTATCAAAGCCTCTCTTAAATGTTCCTAATGTACCTGCCTCTGCAGCGTCCCAGGCAGCGTGTTCCACACACCCACCACTCTCTGTGTAAAAAAAACGTACCTCTAACGTCCCCCCTATACTTTCCTCCAATTGCCTTAAAACATAAGGTAGGTGGTCAGGATATATTTGAGTAATCTTGCACTGAATTTGTTGATGAAGCATTCTTGCTTGCTTAACTAATTCATTATAGGTTATTTGTAAAACTACACGAATTGCCTGTCATCACACTAGCACATGCTGACTGTAAAGACAAACTAGACCTGCATTTCCAGATTCTTGTGGGTTTCCTTGAATTAATATGATGTTTTGAAGTTATAAAACATAACATTCTCCGATACCATTAAATCCTTTCCTAGATAAAGGGCCCAAAACTGCTCACAATACTCCGCTTTGTCTGATCAATGCCTTACAACTCCCTCTTTAGACTAAATTCTAGGAAAGCAGGATAGAATTGAGGGAGTGCTGAACTTTCAGGTGTGTAATCGAGATTTCAAATCACCTTTAATTTCCTTCAGGACAACACCATTGATTTCCTGGAGTATGTTGCGGCCCTCAATCTGGTTCTAAGGGGTAACCTCGAGCATAAACTGAAGTGGACTTTCAAAGTTTACGACAAAGATGGGAATGGGTGCATTGACAAGGCGGAGCTGCTGGAGATCGTGGAGGTCTGTGACCACTCTCTTTCTTATTTCTCTGAACCAATCCTCTGCTGACTCCCGAATTCTGACACTTGTTCCTGTTGCAGTCTATTTACAGGCTAAAGAAGGCATGTCGTAAAGAAATGGAAGACGGTTCTCCTCTCCTCTCCCCTGAGGAAGTTGTAGATCGAATATTTCAATTAGTGGATGAAAATGGTGATGGTAAGTAAGCACTCTGTATGTTTTGTTCTCAGTCGCTCTGTAACTTGGAGAAGCAGGGGACAAACATGGGCAAATGGGACAAGCTTAGATTAGAAACTTGGTCAGCATGGGCCAGTTGGGCCAAAGGGTCTGTTTCCCTGCTGTAGGACTCTAAAATAGGCCTCAGGATGAGTGGGAAGGAGAGGAGTCACCCTCCCCTGTTCTGTGGCATCGGTGGACCTGCTATGGCATTAGACCCAATGTCATTGGTCAGGGCATGAAGGGATACGGGGAGAAGGCAAGAGACTGGGGCGAAGACTGAGGGGAAAAATGGATCAGCCATGATGAAATGGTGGAACAGACTGGAGGGGCCAAATGGCACATTTCTGCTCCTATACCTTACAGCCTTATGGACCAATGCGATGTTTAACACAGATCACAGTTCCCTGAGAGTGACTATGCAGATTGATAGGGTGGTTTTTATTAGTCGAGGCAACGAGTTCATAAGTCAGGAAGTTACGTCGCAGCTTCAGAAAATTCCAGTCAGGTCGCCTCTGGAGTATTGCATACAGTTCTGGACACCCGATTATAGGAAGGACATCGAGGCTGGGAGAAAGTGCAGACCAGGTGCTGCCTAAATTAGAGGGTTTGAGCTGCAATGAGAGGTTGGACAGACAAGCTGTATTCTCTAGCATAGCAGGGGCTGAAGGAAAACCTGATAGATTGTCCAAGGAATCCATGAGCAGACAAACTGTTTTGTCCCAGGGTTAAAATGCCCAACACCAGAGAGCATGCCCTTAAATGTAAGAAGGGGTGAGTTGAAAGGAGGTGTGAGGTGAAAGTTTTCCTTTACACAGAGTGGTGTGTGCCTGGAATACATTGTCGTGTCCGCGATCTACACCCAACGCCCTACCCCCAATGCCCTACACTCTGCTCTCCGTGATCTGCACTATGCTCTGTGATTTGTGATCTACACTCTACAAACTGTCTCAGTCAGTTTGTCTCTAGCAGTTCCAAAAATAGATTAAACACAACTGGTTGAGATCTTGGTGTGGGGTCAAGTTATTTCCCCCGAGCGCACTCGACCTACCACATGCTGTGTATCAAATTAGTCCTGATCCCCAAAGAGTTAATTTGAGAAATGAACTGATGAGAATTGTTCCAATGAATGTATTGAAATGAGTGCATTAGTTCAAGAAGATGTCCCCGGGGAATGTAGATGCTGCTGATTGCTGTGTGCCTTGTTTGCAGGCATTTTCTTTAATTCCTCTACAATGCCACTTTGTTGTTTCACATAAACATTCCAAAACAGCAGAGGGACTCACGAGGTGAATAAAATAACAATAAAATTAACCGTGAGTTGGCTTTTAAAAAGAAGGTGAATTATTCTCCTCGATTTCTGAAGATAGTTACGCATTGAAGTTTTAAGAATGGGCTAGTTAAGTTAATTGTTTTTAAAACAGTAGTATACTTAAATGAACATCTAAAGTACAACAAAAAATTAAATTCATGGGACGCAGTCATCATTAAAATCTTAAGGCCCGCCATCATGTTTCTCAGAGGCTGGGAGAAGGGAAGTGGTCTAAAGATACCAGTTGTCCTTAAATCCCAGGGGTTTTCACAGCATACACTGTCCTAGAGCAAAGAAAATGTTTGGAAAAGTTGGGAATGCTGAGCGAGCTGGGGAAAGGCAGGAATGGAGATATAGGAGCAGGTCAGCCACCTAGTGGCCAGAGTTGGGATCTCAGGGAGATGTTGGTCTGACCTGTGGTTAAGGAAGCTCGATTACCTTGTCACGTGTATATGGAAATATCGAACCACACAGGGAACTGCATTGTTTGTGTCAATGACCAAATAGTCAAAGTATGTGTTGTGGGCAGCCCACAGGTGTTGAAATGCCTCTGGCACCAACATAGCATGTTATAACCTACTAACCACGGTAGTGTAGTGGTTAGCACAACGCTTTACAGTACAGGCAACCAGATTCAATTCCCACCGCAGCCTGTAAGGAGTGTGTACGTTCTCCCCGCGCTCCTGTGCGTTTCTCCAGGTGCTCTGGTTTCCTCCCACAGTCCAAAGACTGACCAGACTGACCATTGTAAAGTTTCATCACCATGGTCAAGCAGTTTCATGACGGGATGTCAGTCCGTGTGCCCGATGATGGTGACTGTACTGTTGCTTTCATAAATGGGATGTGTGCTGGAGCCCATCCTTGTCAGCATGAAATTCAGTGTGATGTTGACTGATGCATTCTGGGGCAGTATCCTGGAATCCACTTCAGATACAGGATGTGTGCAGGTTTCACGTCATCGCTGATGTCAAAGAGATGGTTCCTGTTCACTGACAACCGTGCTCTCGATGCAAGCCCAGAGTCCCACATGCAGGACACTATCGACAAATTTTCCACTGCATGTGACAACTTCGGTCTCACCATCAGCACCAAGAAGACGGACGTCGTGCTGCGAGCAGCCCCAGATCAACCCTACGTTGAGCCATCCATCTCAGAGAACGGCCAGCAGCTCCGGGCAGTTGACAAGTTCACATACCTTGGCAGCGCCCTCTCACATCAATGGCTAGGTCAGCTGTAGGACCAGCAAGGCCAGTGCCAATATTGGGAGACGATGCGGCACTGTCTAAGGGTGAAAGGGAGTTACTCCGAAGGCCAGCTGAAAGCCTACTGCACTGTCATCCTACGCAGCCTCCTCTACACGTGTGAAACGTGGACTGTGTACATGGGACATGCGTGTAGACTGAACCACTTCCACATCATCCCTACGGAAGATCATGAAAATCGATTGGCAAGGCAGAATTCCTGACACGGAAGTGCTGCCTGCAGTAGACATGTCCACATTGCTGACGAAACATCAAGTCAGATGGGCAGGCCATGTCGTCACGATGTCAGATGATCGCATCCCCAAGCAGTTATTCTTCAGGGAGCTGTCCCCAGCGAAATGCTCTCGTGCTGGTCAGCGAAAACAATTCAAGGACACGCTCAGGACTTCGCTCAAGGCCCTTGAGATCAATCACACTTCTTGGGAACATGCTGCCTAGAATCGCTCATCCTGGTGTAGTCTTCTCAATAAAGGAACCACCAAAGCTGAAGAGAGTCTCAATGCTGAAGCACAAGGGAAACAACAACAGCGGTCGGACGAGCAGCAGACACCCCCAACCACAGGGCCCTCACACACTTGCCCCACATGCGGGAGATACTTCCCAGCCCAGATTAGACTCATGGGTCACCTCTGGACACACAAATAACAAGCACACCCACCCAAGGGTGCCAGTGGCCCTCATCACTCATGACGTGCACACACACACACACACACACACACACACACACACACACACACACAAACACGCACACACACACACGCACATACACGCACACACACATGCACACACACACATGCACATGCACGCACATACACGCACGCACACACATATATGCACACACACACACATGCACATGCACGCATGCACACACACATACACGCACGCACACACATACACACACGCACACACACATGCACATACACGCACACACACACACACACACACACACACACACACACATGCACACACATACACACACACACATTGTGGTGAACGACATATACCTGTCTGGTCACGCCCCCTGCTGACTGCTCCTGTGGCTCCTCCCACAGACCCCGGTATAAAGGTGATTGAGGCCTGAGCCCGGCAGATGCACCATATTCCACGCTGTATCTCAATAAATAAATAAATAATCAGTACGGCTTTGGAACGCGTTCGAAACCGGGGTGCCCAGAGGAAATCATGGTGAGATTGGACAAACTCCTTACAGGCAGCAGCAGGATTTGAACCCCGACTGCCGGTGTGAATGACAGTACACCTGTCGCTATGCTACCGTGCAGCCCTTTGCTACAAGTGAGCCAAGTCCAGTTTAACGATGTGCATAGATACAAATGTGTGCACAGACACCATTCAAAACTTATTCACAGACACCAACCATCAGACACATAATATTCTCAAGAAAAACATAAATTAGTAACATAACTTACACAGAATTATATATAAAAGAAGATTATTCAAACCATTCAAGAGATTGAAAGATTAGTGACCATGGTATTTTTCTGGGCAGTTTTGTGCTCCTTATCTGAGAAAGATTGTGCTGCATTGGAGGGTCCAGAGGGTGTTTACCAGAATATCCCAGGAATGAAAGGCCTATCATACGAGGAGTGTTTGATGGCTCTGCGCCTGAACTCACAGGAGTTTAGAAGAATGGAGGGGGGGGATCTCATTGAAACCTATTGAATACTGAAGGGCCTCGATAGAGTTCATGTGAAGAGGATGTTTCCTATGGTGGGAGAGTCTAGGAGCAGAGGGCAGAGCCTCAGAACAGAAGGATGTCCCTTAGGAACAGAGATGGGTGCCAGGTAGCGTGACGTTATTACAGCTCGGGGAGTCGGAATTCGGAGTTTAGTACTGGTCTCCTCTGTAAGGAGTCTCTGTACGTCCTCCCGGTGGAATAAATTGGTTTTCACCGGGTGCTCCGGTTTCCTCCCACCGTCCAAAGACACGTCAGGAAGGTTAATTTGTCATTGTAAATTGTCCTGTGATTAGGTTAGGGTTAAACCGGGGTCGTCGGAGTTACTGACAGCTGCGGTGCAAAGGTTCTGGAGGGCTTATTCCGCTCTGAATCTCTAAATAACATAAAATGTCTTTAGCCAGATGGTGGTGGGTCAGTGGAATTCATGGCCACAGGCAGCTGTGGGGGACAAGTCACTGGGTATATTTAAAGCAGAGGGTGATGGGTTCTTGATTAGTCAGGGTGTCAAAGATTACAGGGAGAAGGCAGGACATTGGGGTGAGAGGGATGATATGTCAGCCAGATGGAATGGCAGAGTGGACTCAATAATCAAATAGCCTAATTCCGCTCTTATGTCTCATGGCCTTATGGTCTTAAGAGAAAGTGATTAGTGTTGTGCTGGTTGGTCCAAGAACTGAATTGGAGAAGGGAAATCACTGTTCCTGATGGTAATTGGAGGATGGCATTGTACAGAGGGACTGTGATTGGAGGATGACATTGTACAGAGAGACTGTGATTGGAGGATGTCACTGTGCAGAGAGACGGTGATTGGAGGATGTCACTGTGCAGTGGGGCTAAATGTGACTGGAGAAGATGGTGTAGAGGGACTGATGGTGACTGGAGTATACGGTGTAGAGGGACTGATGGTGACTGGAGTATACGGTGTAGAGGGACTGATGGTGACTGGAGAAGACGGTGTAGAGGGACTGATGGTGACTGGAGAAGATGGTGCAGAGGGACTGATGGTGACTGGAGAAGATGGTGTAGAGGGACTGATGGTGACTGGAGAATACGGTGTAGAGGGACTGATGGTGACTGGAGAAGATGGTGCTGAGGGACTGATGGTGACTGGAGAAGATGGTGCAGATGGACTGATGGTGACTGGAGAAGACGGTGTAGAGGGACTGATGGTAACTGGAGAAGATGATGCAGAGGGACTGATGGTGACTGGAGTATACGGTGTAGAGGGACTGATGGTGACTGGAGTATACGGTGTAGAGGGACTGATGGTGACTGGAGTATACGGTGTAGAGGGACTGATGGTGACTGGAGAAGACGGTGTAGAGGGACTGATGGTAACTGGAGAAGATGATGCAGAGGGACTGATGGTGACTGGAGTATACGGTGTAGAGGGACTGATGGTGACTGGAGTATACGGTGTAGAGGGACTGATGGTGACTGGAGTATACGGTGTAGAGGGACTGATGGTGACTGGAGTATACGGTGTAGAGGGACTGATGGTGACTGGAGTATACGGTGTAGAGGGACTGATGGTGACTGGAGAAGATGGTGTAGAGGGACTGATGGTGACTGGAGTATACGGTGCAGAGGGACTGATGGTGACTGGAGTATACGGTGTAGAGGGACTGATGGTGACTGGAGTATACGGTGTAGAGGGACTGATGGTGACTGGAGTATACGGTGTAGAGGGACTGATGGTAACTGGAGTATACGGTGTAGAGGGACTGATGGTAACTGGAGAAGACGGTGTAGAGGGACTGATGGTAACTGGAGAAGACGGTGTAGAGGGACTGATGGTGACAGGAGAAGATGGTGCAGAGGGACTGATGGTGACTGGAGTATACGGTGTAGAGGGACTGATGGTAACTGGAGAAGATGGTGTAGAGGGACTGATGGTGACTGGAGAAGACGGTGTAGAGGGACTGATGGTGACTGGAGAAGACGGTGTAGAGGGACTGATGGTGACTGGAGAAGATGGTGTAGAGGGACTGATGGTGACTGGAGAAGATGGTGTAGAGGGACTGATGGTGACTGGAGAAGACGGTGTAGAGGGACTGATGGTGACTGGAGAAGACGGTGTAGAGGGACTGATGGTGACTGGAGTATACGGTGTAGAGGGACTGATGGTGACTGGAGTATACGGTGTAGAGGGACTGATGGTGACTGGAGTATACGGTGTAGAGGGACTGATGGTGACTGGAGTATACGGTGTAGAGGGACTGATGGTGACTGGAGTATACGGTGTAGAGGGACTGATGGTGACTGGAGAAGATGGTGTAGAGGGACTGATGGTGACTGGAGTATACGGTGCAGAGGGACTGATGGTGACTGGAGTATACGGTGTAGAGGGACTGATGGTGACTGGAGTATACGGTGTAGAGGGACTGATGGTGACTGGAGTATACGGTGTAGAGGGACTGATGGTAACTGGAGTATACGGTGTAGAGGGACTGATGGTAACTGGAGAAGACGGTGTAGAGGGACTGATGGTAACTGGAGAAGACGGTGTAGAGGGACTGATGGTGACAGGAGAAGATGGTGCAGAGGGACTGATGGTGACTGGAGTATACGGTGTAGAGGGACTGATGGTAACTGGAGAAGATGGTGTAGAGGGACTGATGGTGACTGGAGAAGACGGTGTAGAGGGACTGATGGTGACTGGAGAAGACGGTGTAGAGGGACTGATGGTGACTGGAGAAGATGGTGTAGAGGGACTGATGGTGACTGGAGAAGATGGTGTAGAGGGACTGATGGTGACTGGAGAAGACGGTGTAGAGGGACTGATGGTGACTGGAGAAGACGGTGTAGAGGGACTGATGGTGACTGGAGTATACGGTGTAGAGGGACTGATGGTGACTGGAGTATACGGTGTAGAGGGACTAATGGTGACTGGAGAAGATGGTGTAGAGGGACTGATGGTGACTGGAGTATACGGTGTAGAGGGACTGATGGTGACTGGAGTATACGGTGTAGAGGGACTGATGGTGACTGGAGAAGATGGTGTAGAGGGACTGATGGTGACTGGAGAAGATGGTGTAGATGGACTGATGGTGACTGGAGTATACGGTGTAGACGGACTGATGGTGACTGGAGAAGATGGTGCAGAGGGACTGATGGTGACTGGAGTATACGGTGTAGAGGGACTGATGGTGACTGGAGTATACGGTGTAGAGGGACTGATGGTGACTGGAGAAGGTGTAGAGGGACTGATGGTGACTGGAGAAGATGGTGTAGATGGACTGATGGTGACTGGAGTATACGGTGTAGAGGGACTGATGGTGACTGGAGTATACGGTGTAGAGGGACTGATGGTGACTGGAGAAGATGGTGTAGAGGGACTGATGGTGACTGGAGAAGATGGTGTAGAGGGACTGATGGTGACTGGAGAAGACGGTGTAGAGGGACTGATGGTGACTGGAGTATACGGTGTAGAGGGACTGATGGTGACTGGAGTATACGGTGTAGAGGGACTGATGGTGACTGGAGAAGATGGTGTAGAGGGACTGATGGTGACTGGAGAAGATGGTGTAGATGGACTGATGGTGACTGGAGTATACGGTGTAGACGGACTGATGGTGACTGGAGAAGATGGTGCAGAGGGACTGATGGTGACTGGAGTATACGGTGTAGAGGGACTGATGGTGACTGGAGTATACGGTGTAGAGGGACTGATGGTGACTGGAGAAGATGGTGTAGAGGGACTGATGGTGACTGGAGAAGATGGTGTAGATGGACTGATGGTGACTGGAGTATACGGTGTAGAGGGACTGATGGTGACTGGAGTATACGGTGTAGAGGGACTGATGGTGACTGGAGAAGATGGTGTAGAGGGACTGATGGTGACTGGAGTATACGGTGCAGAGGGACTGATGGTGACTGGAGAAGATGGTGTAGAGGGACTGATGGTGACTGGAGAAGACGGTGCAGAGGGACTGATGGTGACTGGAGAAGATGGTGTAGAGGGACTGATGGTGACTGGAGTATACGGTGTAGAGGGACTGATGGTGACTGGAGTATACGGTGTAGAGGGACTGATGGTGACTGGAGAAGACGGTGTAGAGGGACTGATGGTGACTGGAGAAGATGGTGTAGAGGGACTGATGGTGACTGGAGTATACGGTGTAGATGGACTGATGGTGACTGGAGTATACGGTGTAGAGGGACTGATGGTGACTGGAGTATACGGTGTAGATGGACTGATGGTAACTGGAGTATAAGGTGTAGAGGGACTGATGGTGACTGGAGAAGATGGTGTAGAGGGACTGATGGTGACTGGAGTATACGGTGTAGAGGGACTGATGGTGACAGGAGAAGACGGTGTAGAGGGACTGAAGGTGACTGGAGAAGATGGTGTAGAGGGACTGATGGTGACTGGAGTATACGGTGTAGAGGGACTGATGGTGACTGGAGTATACGGTGCAGAGGGACTGATGGTGACTGGAGTATACGGTGTAGAGGGACTGATGGTGACTGGAGTATACGGTGCAGAGGGACTGATGGTGACTGGAGAAGACGGTGCAGAGGGACTGATGGTGACTGGAGTATACGGTGCAGAGGGACTGATGGTGACTGGAGAAGATGGTGTAGAGGGACTGATGGTGACTGGAGTATACGGTGTAGAGGGACTGATGGTGACTGGAGAAGACGGTGTAGAGGGACTGATGGTGACTGGAGTATACGGTGCAGAGGGACCGATGGTGACTGGAGAAGACGGTGTAGAGGGACTGATGGTGACTGGAGAAGATGGTGCAGAGGGACTGATGGTGACTGGAGTATACGGTGTAGAGGGACTGATGGTGACTGGAGAAGACGGTGTAGAGGGACTGATGGTGACTGGAGAAGATGGTGTAGAGGGACTGATGGTGACTGGAGTATACGGTGTAGAGGGACTGATGGTGACTGGAGAAGATGGTGTAGAGGGACTGATGGTGACTGGAGTATACGGTGTAGAGGGACTGATGGTGACTGGAGAAGATGGTGCAGAGGGACTGATGGTGACTGGAGTATACGGTGTAGAGGGACTGATGGTGTCTGGAGAAGACGGTGTAGAGGGACTGATGGTGACTGGAGTATATGGTGTAGAGGGACTGATGGTGACTGGAGTATACGGTGTAGAGGGACTGATGGTGACTGGAGAAGATGGTGTAGAGGGACTGATGGTGACTGGAGAAGACGGTGTAGAGGGACTGATGGTGACTGGAGAAGACGGTGTAGAGGGACTGATGGTGACTGGAGAAGACGGTGTAGAGGGACTGATGGTGACTGGAGAAGATGGTGTAGAGGGACTGATGGTGACTGGAGAAGATGGTGTAGAGGGACTGATGGTGACTGGAGAAGATGGTGCAGAGGGACTGATGGTGACTGGAGAAGATGGTGTAGAGGGACTGATGGTGACTGGAGTATACGGTGTAGAGGGACTGATGGTGACTGGAGTATACGGTGTAGAGGGACTGATGGTGACTGGAGAAGATGGTGTAGAGGGACTGATGGTGACTGGAGAAGATGGTGTAGAGGGACTGATGGTGACTGGAGTATACGGTGTAGACGGACTGATGGTGACTGGAGAAGATGGTGTAGAGGGACTGATGGTGACTGGAGTATACGGTGTAGAGGGACTGATGGTGACTGGAGTATACGGTGTAGAGGGACTGATGGTGACTGGAGAAGATGGTGTAGAGGGACTGATGGTGACTGGAGAAGATGGTGTAGAGGGACTGATGGTGACTGGAGAAGATGGTGTAGAGGGACTGATGGTGACTGGAGTATACGGTGTAGAGGGACTGATGGTGACTGGAGTATACGGTGCAGAGGGACTGATGGTGACTGGAGTATACGGTGTAGAGGGACTGATGGTGACTGGAGTATACGGTGCAGAGGGACTGATGGTGACTGGAGAAGACGGTGCAGAGGGACTGATGGTGACTGCAGTATACGGTGCAGAGGGACTGATGGTGACTGGAGAAGATGGTGTAGAGGGACTGATGGTGACTGGAGTATACGGTGTAGAGGGACTGATGGTGACTGGAGAAGACGGTGTAGAGGGACTGATGGTGACTGGAGTATACGGTGCAGAGGGACTGATGGTGACTGGAGAAGACGGTGTAGAGGGACTGATGGTGACTGGAGAAGATGGTGCAGAGGGACTGATGGTGACTGGAGTATACGGTGTAGAGGGACTGATGGTGACTGGAGAAGACGGTGTAGAGGGACTGATGGTGACTGGAGAAGATGGTGTAGAGGGACTGATGGTGACTGGAGTATACGGTGTAGAGGGACTGATGGTGACTGGAGAAGATGGTGTAGAGGGACTGATGGTGACTGGAGTATACGGTGTAGAGGGACTGATGGTGACTGGAGAAGATGGTGCAGAGGGACTGATGGTGACTGGAGTATACGGTGTAGAGGGACTGATGGTGACTGGAGAAGACGGTGTAGAGGGACTGATGGTGACTGGAGTATATGGTGTAGAGGGACTGATGGTGACTGGAGTATACGGTGTAGAGGGACTGATGGTGACTGGAGAAGATGGTGTAGAGGGACTGATGGTGACTGGAGAAGACGGTGTAGAGGGACTGATGGTGACTGGAGAAGACGGTGTAGAGGGACTGATGGTGACTGGAGAAGACGGTGTAGAGGGACTGATGGTGACTGGAGAAGATGGTGTAGAGGGACTGATGGTGACTGGAGAAGATGGTGTAGAGGGACTGATGGTGACTGGAGAAGATGGTGCAGAGGGACTGATGGTGACTGGAGAAGATGGTGTAGAGGGACTGATGGTGACTGGAGTATACGGTGTAGAGGGACTGATGGTGACTGGAGTATACGGTGTAGAGGGACTGATGGTGACTGGAGAAGATGGTGTAGAGGGACTGATGGTGACTGGAGAAGATGGTGTAGAGGGACTGATGGTGACTGGAGTATACGGTGTAGACGGACTGATGGTGACTGGAGAAGATGGTGTAGAGGGACTGATGGTGACTGGAGTATACGGTGTAGAGGGACTGATGGTGACTGGAGTATACGGTGTAGAGGGACTGATGGTGACTGGAGAAGATGGTGTAGAGGGACTGATGGTGACTGGAGAAGATGGTGTAGAGGGACTGATGGTGACTGGAGAAGATGGTGTAGAGGGACTGATGGTGACTGGAGTATACGGTGTAGAGGGACTGATGGTGACTGGAGTATACGGTGTAGAGGGACTGATGGTGACTGGAGAAGACGGTGTAGAGGGACTGATGGTGACTGGAGAAGATGGTGTAGAGGGACTGATGGTGACTGGAGAAGATTGTGTAGAGGGACTGATGGTGACTGGAGAAGATGGTGTAGAGGGACTGATGGTGACTGGAGAAGATGGTGTAGAGGGACTGATGGTGACTGGAGTATACGGTGTAGAGGGACTGATGGTGACTGGAGTATACGGTGTAGAGGGACTGATGGTGACTGGAGTATACGGTGTAGAGGGACTGATGGTGACTGGAGAAGACGGTGTAGAGGGACTGATGGTGACTGGAGAAGATGGTGTAGAGGGACTGATGGTGACTGGAGTATACGGTGTAGAGGGACTGATGGTGACTGGAGTATACGGTGTAGAGGGACTGATGGTGACTGGAGAAGACGGTGTAGAGGGACTGATGGTGACTGGAGAAGATGGTGTAGATGGACTGATGGTGACTGGAGAAGATGGTGTAGAGGGACTGATGGTGACTGGAGAAGATGGTGTAGAGGGACTGATGGTGACTGGAGTATACGGTGTAGAGGGACTGATGGTGACTGGAGAAGATTGTGTAGAGGGACTGATGGTGACCGGAGTATACGGTGTAGAGGGACTGATGGTGACTGGAGTATACGGTGTAGAGGGACTGATGGTGACTGGAGAAGATGGTGTAGAGGGACTGATGGTGACTGGAGAAGATGGTGTAGAGGGACTGATGGTGACTGGAGTATACGGTGTAGAGGGACTGATGGTGACTGGAGAAGATGGTGTAGAGGGACTGATGGTGACTGGAGTATACGGTGCAGAGGGACTGATGGTGACTGGAGTATACGGTGTAGAGGGACTGATGGTGACTGGAGAAGACGGTGTAGAGGGACTGATGGTGACTGGAGAAGACGGTGTAGAGGGACTGATGGTAACTGGAGTATACGGTGTAGAGGGACTGATGGTGACTGGAGAAGACGGTGTAGAGGGACTGATGGTGACTGGAGTATACGGTGTAGAGGGACTGATGGTGACTGGAGTATACGGTGTAGAGGGACTGATGGTGACTGGAGAAGATGGTGTAGAGGGACTGATGGTGACTGGAGTATACGGTGTAGAGGGACTGATGGTGACTGGAGAAGATGGTGCAGAGGGACTGATGGTGACTGGAGTATACGGTGTAGAGGGACTGATGGTGACTGGAGAAGATGGTGAAGAGGGACTGATGGTGACTGGAGAAGACGGTGTAGAGGGACTGATGGTGACTGGTGAAGACGGTGCAGAGGGACTGATGGTGACTGGAGTATACGGTGTAGATGGACTGATGGTGACTGGAGAAGACGGTGTAGAGGGACTGATGGTGACTGGAGAAGACGGTGCAGAGGGACTGATGGTGACTGGAGTATACGGTGTAGAGGGACTGATGGTGACTGGAGTATACGGTGTAGATGGACTGATGGTGACTGGAGAAGACGGTGTAGAGGGACTGATGGTGACTGGAGAAGATGGTGTAGAGGGACTGATGGTGACTGGAGAAGATGGTGCAGAGGGACTGATGGTGACTGGAGTATACGGTGTAGAGGGACTGATGGTGACTGGAGAAGATGGTGTAGAGGGACTGATGGTGACTGGAGTATACGGTGTAGAGGGACTGATGGTGACTGGAGTATACGGTGTAGAGGGACTGATGGTGACTGGAGTATACGGTGTAGAGGGACTGATGGTGACTGGAGAAGACGGTGTAGAGGGACTGATGGTGACTGGAGTATACGGTGTAGAGGGACTGATGGTGACTGGAGAAGACGGTGTAGAGGGACTGATGGTGACTGGAGTATACGGTGTAGAGGGACTGATGGTGACTGGAGTATACGGTGTAGAGGGACTGATGGTGACTGGAGTATACGGTGTAGAGGGACTGATGGTGACTGGAGTATACGGTGTAGAGGGACTGATGGTGACTGGAGTATACGGTGCAGAGGGACTGACGGTGACTGGAGAAGATGGTGTAGAGGGACTGATGGTGACTGGAGTATACGGTGTAGAGGGACTGATGGTGACTGGAGTATATGGTGTAGAGGGACTGATGGTGACTGGAGAAGATGGTGTAGAGGGACTGATGGTAACTGGAGAAGACGGTGCAGAGGGACTGATGGTGACTGGAGAAGATGGTGTAGAGGGACTGATGGTGACTGGAGAAGACGGTGCAGAGGGACTGATGGTGACTGGAGTATACGGTGTAGAGGGACTGATGGTGACAGGAGTATACGGTGTAGAGGGACTGATGGTGACTGGAGAAGATGGTGTAGAGGGACTGATGGTGACTGGAGAAGATGGTGTAGAGGGACTGATGGTGACTGGAGTATACGGTGCAGAGGGACTGATGGTGACTGGAGTATACGGTGTAGAGGGACTGATGGTGACTGGAGAAGATGGTGTAGAGGGACTGATGGTGACTGGAGTATACGGTGTAGAGGGACTGATGGTGACTGGAGAAGATGGTGTAGAGGGACTGATGGTGACTGGAGTATACGGTGTAGAGGGACTGATGGAGACTGGAGAAGATGGTGCAGAGGGACTGATGGTGACTGGAGTATACGGTGTAGAGGGACTGATGGTGACTGGAGAAGACGGTGTAGAGGGACTGATGGTGACTGGAGTATATGGTGTAGAGGGACTGATGGTGACTGGAGTATACGGTGTAGAGGGACTGATGGTGACTGGAGAAGATGGTGTAGAGGGACTGATGGTGACTGGAGAAGACGGTGTAGAGGGACTGATGGTGACTGGAGAAGACGGTGTAGAGGGACTGATGGTGACTGGAGAAGACGGTGTAGAGGGACTGATGGTGACTGGAGAAGATGGTGTAGAGGGACTGATGGTGACTGGAGAAGATGGTGTAGAGGGACTGATGGTGACTGGAGAAGATGGTGCAGAGGGACTGATGGTGACTGGAGAAGATGGTGTAGAGGGACTGATGGTGACTGGAGTATACGGTGTAGAGGGACTGATGGTGACTGGAGTATACGGTGTAGAGGGACTGATGGTGACTGGAGAAGATGGTGTAGAGGGACTGATGGTGACTGGAGAAGATGGTGTAGAGGGACTGATGGTGACTGGAGTATACGGTGTAGACGGACTGATGGTGACTGGAGAAGATGGTGTAGAGGGACTGATGGTGACTGGAGTATACGGTGTAGAGGGACTGATGGTGACTGGAGTATACGGTGTAGAGGGACTGATGGTGACTGGAGAAGATGGTGTAGAGGGACTGATGGTGACTGGAGAAGATGGTGTAGAGGGACTGATGGTGACTGGAGAAGATGGTGTAGAGGGACTGATGGTGACTGGAGTATACGGTGTAGAGGGACTGATGGTGACTGGAGTATACGGTGTAGAGGGACTGATGGTGACTGGAGAAGACGGTGTAGAGGGACTGATGGTGACTGGAGAAGATGGTGTAGAGGGACTGATGGTGACTGGAGAAGATTGTGTAGAGGGACTGATGGTGACTGGAGAAGATGGTGTAGAGGGACTGATGGTGACTGGAGAAGATGGTGTAGAGGGACTGATGGTGACTGGAGTATACGGTGTAGGGGGACTGATGGTGACTGGAGTATACGGTGTAGAGGGACTGATGGTGACTGGAGAAGACGGTGTAGAGGGACTGATGGTGACTGGAGAAGACGGTGTAGAGGGACTGATGGTGACTGGAGAAGATGGTGTAGAGGGACTGATGGTGACTGGAGTATACGGTGTAGAGGGACTGATGGTGACTGGAGAAGACGGTGTAGAGGGACTGATGGTGACTGGAGAAGATGGTGTAGATGGACTGATGGTGACTGGAGAAGATGGTGTAGAGGGACTGATGGTGACTGGAGAAGATGGTGTAGAGGGACTGATGGTGACTGGAGTATACGGTGTAGAGGGACTGATGGTGACTGGAGAAGATTGTGTAGAGGGACTGATGGTGACTGGAGTATACGGTGTAGAGGGACTGATGGTGACTGGAGTATACGGTGTAGAGGGACTGATGGTGACTGGAGAAGATGGTGTAGAGGGACTGATGGTGACTGGAGAAGATGGTGTAGAGGGACTGATGGTGACTGGAGTATACGGTGTAGAGGGACTGATGGTGACTGGAGAAGATGGTGTAGAGGGACTGATGGTGACTGGAGTATACGGTGCAGAGGGACTGATGGTGACTGGAGTATACGGTGTAGAGGGACTGATGGTGACTGGAGAAGACGGTGTAGAGGGACTGATGGTGACTGGAGAAGACGGTGTAGAGGGACTGATGGTAACTGGAGTATACGGTGTAGAGGGACTGATGGTGACTGGAGAAGACGGTGTAGAGGGACTGATGGTGACTGGAGTATACGGTGTAGAGGGACTGATGGTGACTGGAGTATACGGTGTAGAGGGACTGATGGTGACTGGAGAAGATGGTGTAGAGGGACTGATGGTGACTGGAGTATACGGTGTAGAGGGACTGATGGTGACTGGAGAAGATGGTGCAGAGGGACTGATGGTGACTGGAGTATACGGTGTAGAGGGACTGATGGTGACTGGAGAAGATGGTGAAGAGGGACTGATGGTGACTGGAGAAGACGGTGTAGAGGGACTGATGGTGACTGGTGAAGACGGTGCAGAGGGACTGATGGTGACTGGAGTATACGGTGTAGATGGACTGATGGTGACTGGAGAAGACGGTGTAGAGGGACTGATGGTGACTGGAGAAGACGGTGCAGAGGGACTGATGGTGACTGGAGTATACGGTGTAGAGGGACTGATGGTGACTGGAGTATACGGTGTAGATGGACTGATGGTGACTGGAGAAGACGGTGTAGAGGGACTGATGGTGACTGGAGAAGATGGTGTAGAGGGACTGATGGTGACTGGAGAAGATGGTGCAGAGGAACTGATGGTGACTGGAGTATACGGTGTAGAGGGACTGATGGTGACTGGAGAAGATGGTGTAGAGGGACTGATGGTGACTGGAGTATACGGTGTAGAGGGACTGATGGTGACTGGAGTATACGGTGTAGAGGGACTGATGGTGACTGGAGTATACGGTGTAGAGGGACTGATGGTGACTGGAGAAGACGGTGTAGAGGGACTGATGGTGACTGGAGTATACGGTGTAGAGGGACTGATGGTGACTGGAGAAGACGGTGTAGAGGGACTGATGGTGACTGGAGTATACGGTGTAGAGGGACTGATGGTGACTGGAGTATACGGTGTAGAGGGACTGATGGTGACTGGAGTATACGGTGTAGAGGGACTGATGGTGACTGGAGTATACGGTGTAGAGGGACTGATGGTGACTGGAGTATACGGTGCAGAGGGACTGACGGTGACTGGAGAAGTTGGTGTAGAGGGACTGATGGTGACTGGAGTATACGGTGTAGAGGGACTGATGGTGACTGGAGTATATGGTGTAGAGGGACTGATGGTGACTGGAGAAGATGGTGTAGAGGGACTGATGGTAACTGGAGAAGACGGTGCAGAGGGACTGATGGTGACTGGAGAAGATGGTGTAGAGGGACTGATGGTGACTGGAGAAGACGGTGCAGAGGGACTGATGGTGACTGGAGTATACGGTGTAGAGGGACTGATGGTGACTGGAGTATACGGTGTAGAGGGACTGATGGTGACTGGAGAAGATGGTGTAGAGGGACTGATGGTGACTGGAGAAGATGGTGTAGAGGGACTGATGGTGACTGGAGTATACGGTGCAGAGGGACTGATGGTGACTGGAGTATACGGTGCAGAGGGACTGATGGTGACTGGAGAAGACGGTGCAGAGGGACTGATGGTGACTGGAGTATACGGTGTAGAGGGACTGATGGTGACTGGAGTATACGGTGTAGAGGGACTGATGGTGACTGGAGTATACGGTGCAGAGGGACTGATGGTGACTGGAGTATACGGTGTAGAGGGACTGATGGTGACTGGAGTATACGGTGTAGAGGGACTGATGGTGACTGGAGTATACGGTGTAGAGGGACTGATGGTGACTGGAGTATACGGTGTAGAGGGACTGATGGTGACTGGAGAAGATGGTGTAGAGGGACTGATGGTGACTGGAGTATACGGTGTAGAGGGACTGATGGTGACTGGAGTATACGGTGCAGAGGGACTGATGGTAACTGGAGAAGACGGTGCAGAGGGACTGAAGGTGACTGGAGAAGATGGTGTAGAGGGACTGATGGTGACTGGAGAAGATGGTGTAGAGGGACTGATGGTGACTGGAGAAGATGGTGTAGAGGGACTGATGGTGACTGGAGTATACGGTGCAGAGGGACTGATGGTGACTGGAGTATACGGTGTAGAGGGACTGATGGTGACTGGAGTATACGGTGCAGAGGGACTGATGGTAACTGGAGAAGACGGTGCAGAGGGACTGATGGTAACTGGAGAAGATGGTGTAGAGGGACTGATGGTGACTGGAGAAGATGGTGTAGAGGGACTGATGGTGACTGGAGTATACGGTGTAGAGGGACTGATGGTGACTGGAGAAGATGGTGTAGAGGGACTGATGGTGACTGGAGAAGATGGTGTAGAGGGACTGATGGTGACTGGAGAAGATGGTGTAGAGGGACTGATGGTGACTGGAGTATACGGTGCAGATGGACTGATGGTGACTGGAGTATACGGTGTAGAGGGACTGATGGTGACTGGAGTATACGGTGTAGAGGGACTGATGGTGACTGGAGAAGACGGTGTAGAGGGACTGATGGTGACTGGAGAAGATGGTGTAGATGGACTGATGGTGACTGGAGAAGACGGTGTAGAGGGACTGATGGTGACTGGAGAAGACGGTGTAGAGGGACTGATGGTGACTGGAGTATACGGTGCAGAGGGACTGATGGTGACTGGAGTATACGGTGTAGAGGGACTGATGGTGACTGGAGAAGATGGTGTAGAGGGACTGATGGTGACTGGAGTATACGGTGTAGAGGGACTGATGGTGACTGGAAAAGATGGTGTAGAGGGACTGATGGTAACTGGAGTATACGGTGTAGAGGGACTGATGGTGACTGGAGTATACGGTGTAGAGGGACTGATGGTGACTGGAGTATAAGGTGCAGAGGGACTGATGGTGACTGGAGTATACGGTGTAGAGGGACTGATGGTGACTGGAGAAGATGGTGTAGAGGGACTGATGGTGACTGGAGAAGATGGTGCAGAGGGACTGATGGTGACTGGAGTATACGGTGCAGAGGGGCTGATGGTGACTGGAGTATACGGTGTAGAGGGACTGATGGTGACTGGAGTATACGGTGTAGAGGGACTGATGGTGACTGGAGTGTACGGTGTAGAGGGACTGATGGTGACTGGAGTATACGGTGTAGAGGGACTGATGGTGACTGGAGTATACGGTGTAGAGGGACTGATGGTGACTGGAAAAGATGGTGCAGAGGGACTGATGGTGACTGGAGAAGATGGTGTAGATGGACTGATGGTGACTGGAGTATACGGTGCAGAGGGACTGATGGTAACTGGAGTATACGGTGTAGAGGGACTGATGGTGACTGGAGTATACGGTGTAGAGGGACTGATGGTGACTGGAGTATACGGTGTAGAGGGACTGATGGTGACTGGAGTATACGGTGTAGAGGGACTGATGGTGACTGGAGTATACGGTGTAGAGGGACTGATGGTGACTGGAGTATACGGTGTAGAGGGACTGATGGTGACTGGAGAAGATGGTGTAGAGGGACTGATGGTGACTGGAGTATACGGTGTAGAGGGACTGATGGTGACTGGAGTATACGGTGTAGAGGGACTGATGGTGACTGGAGAAGATGGTGTACAGATGGTGACTGGAGTATACGGTGTAGAGGGACTGATGGTGACTGGAGTATACGGTGTAGAGGGACTGATGGTGACTGGAGAAGATGGTGTAGAGGGACTGATGGTGACTGGAGAAGATGGTGTAGATGGACTGATGGTGACTGGAGTATACGGTGTAGACGGACTGATGGTGACTGGAGAAGATGGTGCAGAGGGACTGATGGTGACTGGAGTATACGGTGTAGAGGGACTGATGGTGACTGGAGTATACGGTGTAGAGGGACTGATGGTGACTGGAGAAGATGGTGTAGAGGGACTGATGGTGACTGGAGAAGATGGTGTAGATGGACTGATGGTGACTGGAGTATACGGTGTAGAGGGACTGATGGTGACTGGAGTATACGGTGTAGAGGGACTGATGGTGACTGGAGAAGATGGTGTAGAGGGACTGATGGTGACTGGAGAAGATGGTGTAGAGGGACTGATGGTGACTGGAGAAGACGGTGTAGAGGGACTGATGGTGACTGGAGTATACGGAGTAGAGGGACTGATGGTGACTGGAGTATACGGTGTAGAGGGACTGATGGTGACTGGAGTATACGGTGTAGAGGGACTGATGGTGACTGGAGTATACGGTGCAGAGGGACTGATGGTGACTGGAGTATACGGTGTAGAGGGACTGATGGTGACTGGAGAAGATGGTGTAGAGGGACTGATGGTGACTGGAGAAGACGGTGTAGAGGGACTGATGGTGACTGCAGAAGACGGTGTAGAGGGACTGATGGTAACTGGAGTATACGGTGTAGAGGGACTGATGGTGACTGGAGAAGACGGTGTAGAGGGACTGATGGTGACTGGAGTATACGGTGTAGAGGGACTGATGGTGACTGGAGAAGATGGTGTAGAGGGACTGATGGTGACTGGAGTATACGGTGTAGAGGGACTGATGGTGACTGGAGAAGATGGTGCAGAGGGACTGATGGTGACTGGAGTATACGGTGTAGAGGGACTGATGGTGACTGGAGAAGATGGTGAAGAGGGACTGATGGTGACTGGAGAAGACGGTGTAGAGGGACTGATGGTGACTGGTGAAGACGGTGCAGAGGGACTGATGGTGACTGGAGTATACGGTGTAGATGGACTGATGGTGACTGGAGAAGACGGTGTAGAGGGACTGATGGTGACTGGAGAAGACGGTGCAGAGGGACTGATGGTGACTGGAGTATACGGTGTAGAGGGACTGATGGTGACTGGAGTATACGGTGTAGATGGACTGATGGTGACTGGAGAAGACGGTGTAGAGGGACTGATGGTGACTGGAGAAGATGGTGTAGAGGGACTGATGGTGACTGGAGAACATGGTGCAGAGGGACTGATGGTGACTGGAGTATACGGTGTAGAGGGACTGATGGTGACTGGAGTATACGGTGTAGAGGGACTGATGGTGACTGGAGTATACGGTGTAGAGGGACTGATGGTGACTGGAGAAGACGGTGTAGAGGGACTGATGGTGACTGGAGTATACGGTGTAGAGGGACTGATGGTGACTGGAGAAGACGGTGTAGAGGGACTGATGGTGACTGGAGTATACGGTGTAGAGGGACTGATGGTGACTGGAGTATACGGTGTAGAGGGACTGATGGTGACTGGAGTATACGGTGTAGAGGGACTGATGGTGACTGGAGTATACGGTGTAGAGGGACTGATGGTGACTGGAGTATACGGTGCAGAGGGACTGACGGTGACTGGAGAAGATGGTGTAGAGGGACTGATGGTGACTGGAGTATACGGTGTAGAGGGACTGATGGTGACTGGAGTATATGGTGTAGAGGGACTGATGGTGACTGGAGAAGATGGTGTAGAGGGACTGATGGTAACTGGAGAAGACGGTGCAGAGGGACTGATGGTGACTGGAGTATACGGTGTAGAGGGACTGATGGTGACTGGAGAAGACGGTGCAGAGGGACTGATGGTGACTGGAGTATACGGTGTAGAGGGACTGATGGTGACTGGAGTATACGGTGTAGAGGGACTGATGGTGACTGGAGAAGATGGTGTAGAGGGACTGATGGTGACTGGAGAAGATGGTGTAGAGGGACTGATGGTGACTGGAGTATACGGTGCAGAGGGACTGATGGTGACTGGAGTATACGGTGCAGAGGGACTGATGGTGACTGGAGAAGACGGTGCAGAGGGACTGATGGTGACTGGAGTATACGGTGTAGAGGGACTGATGGTGACTGGAGTATACGGTGTAGAGGGACTGATGGTGACTGGAGTATACGGTGCAGAGGGACTGATGGTGACTGGAGTATACGGTGTAGAGGGACTGATGGTGACTGGAGTATACGGTGTAGAGGGACTGATGGTGACTGGAGTATACGGTGTAGAGGGACTGATGGTGACTGGAGAAGTTTGTGTAGAGGGACTGATGGTGACTGGAGTATACGGTGTAGAGGGACTGATGGTGACTGGAGTATACGGTGTAGAGGGACTGATGGTGACTGGAGTATACGGTGCAGAGGGACTGATGGTAACTGGAGAAGACGGTGCAGAGGGACTGATGGTGACTGGAGAAGATGGTGTAGAGGGACTGATGGTGACTGGAGAAGATGGTGTAGAGGGACTGATGGTGACTGGAGAAGATGGTGTAGAGGGACTGATGGTGACTGGAGTATACGGTGCAGAGGGACTGATGGTGACTGGAGTATACGGTGTAGAGGGACTGATGGTGACTGGAGTATACGGTGCAGAGGGACTGATGGTAACTGGAGAAGACGGTGCAGAGGGACTGATGGTAACTGGAGAAGATGGTGTAGAGGGACTGATGGTGACTGGAGAAGATGGTGTAGAGGGACTGATGGTGACTGGAGTATACGGTGTAGAGGGACTGATGGTGACTGGAGAAGATGGTGTAGAGGGACTGATGGTGACTGGAGAAGATGGTGTAGAGGGACTGATGGTGACTGGAGAAGATGGTGTAGAGGGACTGATGGTGACTGGAGTATACGGTGCAGAGGGACTGACGGTGACTGGAGAAGATGGTGTAGAGGGACTGATGGTGACTGGAGTATACGGTGTAGAGGGACTGATGGTGACTGGAGTATATGGTGTAGAGGGACTGATGGTGACTGGAGAAGATGGTGTAGAGGGACTGATGGTAACTGGAGAAGACGGTGCAGAGGGACTGATGGTAACTGGAGTATACGGTGTAGAGGGACTGATGGTGACTGGAGAAGACGGTGCAGAGGGACTGATGGTGACTGGAGTATACGGTGTAGAGGGACTGATGGTGACTGGAGTATACGGTGTAGAGGGACTGATGGTGACTGGAGAAGATGGTGTAGAGGGACTGATGGTGACTGGAGAAGATGGTGTAGAGGGACTGATGGTGACTGGAGTATACGGTGCAGAGGGACTGATGGTGACTGGAGTATACGGTGCAGAGGGACTGATGGTGACTGGAGAAGACGGTGCAGAGGGACTGATGGTGACTGGAGTATACGGTGTAGAGGGACTGATGGTGACTGGAGTATACGGTGCAGAGGGACTGATGGTAACTGGAGAAGACGGTGCAGAGGGACTGATGGTAACTGGAGAAGATGGTGTAGAGGGACTGATGGTGACTGGAGAAGATGGTGTAGAGGGACTGATGGTGACTGGAGTATACGGTGTAGAGGGACTGATGGTGACTGGAGAAGATGGTGTAGAGGGACTGATGGTGACTGGAGAAGATGGTGTAGAGGGACTGATGGTGACTGGAGAAGATGGTGTAGAGGGACTGATGGTGACTGGAGTATACGGTGCAGAGGGACTGACGGTGACTGGAGAAGATGGTGTAGAGGGACTGATGGTGACTGGAGTATACGGTGTAGAGGGACTGATGGTGACTGGAGTATATGGTGTAGAGGGACTGATGGTGACTGGAGAAGATGGTGTAGAGGGACTGATGGTAACTGGAGAAGACGGTGCAGAGGGACTGATGGTAACTGGAGTATACGGTGTAGAGGGACTGATGGTGACTGGAGAAGACGGTGCAGAGGGACTGATGGTGACTGGAGTATACGGTGTAGAGGGACAGATGGTGACTGGAGTATACGGTGTAGAGGGACTGATGGTGACTGGAGAAGATGGTGTAGAGGGACTGATGGTGACTGGAGAAGATGGTGTAGAGGGACTGATGGTGACTGGAGTATACGGTGCAGAGGGACTGATGGTGACTGGAGTATACGGTGCAGAGGGACTGATGGTGACTGGAGAAGACGGTGCAGAGGGACTGATGGTGACTGGAGTATACGGTGTAGAGGGACTGATGGTGACTGGAGTATACGGTGTAGAGGGACTGATGGTGACTGGAGTATACGGTGCAGAGGGACTGATGGTGACTGGAGTATACGGTGTAGAGGGACTGATGGTGACTGGAGTATACGGTGTAGAGGGACTGATGGTGACTGGAGTATACGGTGTAGAGGGACTGATGGTGACTGGAGAAGTTTGTGTAGAGGGACTGATGGTGACTGGAGTATACGGTGTAGAGGGACTGATGGTGACTGGAGTATACGGTGTAGAGGGACTGATGGTGACTGGAGTATACGGTGCAGAGGGACTGATGGTAACTGGAGAAGACGGTGCAGAGGGACTGATGGTGACTGGAGAAGATGGTGTAGAGGGACTGATGGTGACTGGAGAAGATGGTGTAGAGGGACTGATGGTGACTGGAGAAGATGGTGTAGAGGGACTGATGGTGACTGGAGTATACGGTGCAGAGGGACTGATGGTGACTGGAGTATACGGTGTAGAGGGACTGATGGTGACTGGAGTATACGGTGCAGAGGGACTGATGGTAACTGGAGAAGACGGTGCAGAGGGACTGATGGTAACTGGAGAAGATGGTGTAGAGGGACTGATGGTGACTGGAGAAGATGGTGTAGAGGGACTGATGGTGACTGGAGTATACGGTGTAGAGGGACTGATGGTGACTGGAGAAGATGGTGTAGAGGGACTGATGGTGACTGGAGAAGATGGTGTAGAGGGACTGATGGTGACTGGAGAAGATGGTGTAGAGGGACTGATGGTGACTGGAGTATACGGTGCAGATGGACTGATGGTGACTGGAGTATACGGTGTAGAGGGACTGATGGTGACTGGAGTATACGGTGTAGAGGGACTGATGGTGACTGGAGAAGACGGTGTAGAGGGACTGATGGTGACTGGAGAAGATGGTGTAGATGGACTGATGGTGACTGGAGAAGACGGTGTAGAGGGACTGATGGTGACTGGAGAAGACGGTGTAGAGGGACTGATGGTGACTGGAGTATACGGTGCAGAGGGACTGATGGTGACTGGAGTATACGGTGTAGAGGGACTGATGGTGACTGGAGAAGATGGTGTAGAGGGACTGATGGTGACTGGAGTATACAGTGTAGAGGGACTGATGGTGACTGGAGAAGATGGTGTAGAGGGACTGATGGTAACTGGAGTATACGGTGTAGAGGGACTGATGGTGACTGGAGTATACGGTGTAGAGGGACTGATGGTGACTGGAGTATACGGTGCAGAGGGACTGATGGTGACTGGAGTATACGGTGTAGAGGGACTGATGGTGACTGGAGAAGATGGTGTAGAGGGACTGATGGTGACTGGAGAAGATGGTGCAGAGGGACTGATGGTGACTGGAGTATACGGTGCAGAGGGGCTGATGGTGACTGGAGTATACGGTGTAGAGGGACTGATGGTGACTGGAGTATACGGTGTAGAGGGACTGATGGTGACTGGAGTGTACGGTGTAGAGGGACTGATGGTGACTGGAGTATACGGTGTAGAGGGACTGATGGTGACTGGAGTATACGGTGTAGAGGGACTGATGGTGACTGGAGTATACGGTGTAGAGGGACTGATGGTGACTGGAGAAGATGGTGCAGAGGGACTGATGGTGACTGGAGAAGATGGTGTAGATGGACTGATGGTGACTGGAGTATACGGTGCAGAGGGACTGATGGTAACTGGAGTATACGGTGTAGAGGGACTGATGGTGACTGGAGTATACGGTGTAGAGGGACTGATGGTGACTGGAGTATACGGTGTAGAGGGACTGATGGTGACTGGAGTATACGGTGTAGAGGGACTGATGGTGACTGGAGTATACGGTGTAGAGGGACTGATGGTGACTGGAGTATACGGTGTAGAGGGACTGATGGTGACTGGAGAAGATGGTGTAGAGGGACTGATGGTGACTGGAGTATACGGTGTAGAGGGACTGATGGTGACTGGAGTATACGGTGTAGAGGGACTGATGGTGACTGGAGAAGATGGTGTAGAGGGACTGATGGTGACTGGAGTATACGGTGTAGAGGGACTGATGGTGACTGGAGTATACGGTGTAGAGGGACTGATGGTGACTGGAGAAGATGGTGTAGAGGGACTGATGGTGACTGGAGAAGATGGTGTAGATGGACTGATGGTGACTGGAGTATACGGTGTAGACGGACTGATGGTGACTGGAGAAGATGGTGCAGAGGGACTGATGGTGACTGGAGTATACGGTGTAGAGGGACTGATGGTGACTGGAGTATACGGTGTAGAGGGACTGATGGTGACTGGAGAAGATGGTGTAGAGGGACTGATGGTGACTGGAGAAGATGGTGTAGATGGACTGATGGTGACTGGAGTATACGGTGTAGAGGGACTGATGGTGACTGGAGTATACGGTGTAGAGGGACTGATGGTGACTGGAGAAGATGGTGTAGAGGGACTGATGGTGACTGGAGAAGACGGTGTAGAGGGACTGATGGTGACTGGAGAAGACGGTGTAGAGGGACTGATGGTGACTGGAGTATACGGTGTAGAGGGACTGATGGTGACTGGAGTATACGGTGTAGAGGGACTGATGGTGACTGGAGTATACGGTGTAGAGGGACTGATGGTGACTGGAGAAGATGGTGTAGAGGGACTGATGGTGACTGGAGAAGATGGTGTAGATGGACTGATGGTGACTGGAGTATACGGTGTAGACGGACTGATGGTGACTGGAGAAGATGGTGCAGAGGGACTGATGGTGACTGGAGTATACGGTGTAGAGGGACTGATGGTGACTGGAGTATACGGTGTAGAGGGACTGATGGTGACTGGAGAAGATGGTGTAGAGGGACTGATGGTGACTGGAGAAGATGGTGTAGATGGACTGATGGTGACTGGAGTATACGGTGTAGAGGGACTGATGGTGACTGGAGTATACGGTGTAGAGGGACTGATGGTGACTGGAGAAGATGGTGTAGAGGGACTGATGGTGACTGGAGAAGATGGTGTAGAGGGACTGATGGTGACTGGAGAAGACGGTGTAGAGGGACTGATGGTGACTGGAGAAGATGGTGTAGAGGGACTGATGGTGACTGGAGTATACGGTGCAGAGGGACTGATGGTGACTGGAGTATACGGTGTAGAGGGACTGATGGTGACTGGAGAAGATGGTGTTGAGGGACTGATGGTGACTGGAGAAGATGGTGTAGATGGACTGATGGTGACTGGAGTATACGGTGTAGAGGGACTGATGGTGACTGGAGAAGACGGTGCAGAGGGACTGATGGTGACTGGAGAAGATGGTGTAGAGGGACTGATGGTGACTGGAGTATACGGTGTAGAGGGACTGATGGTAACTGGAGAAGACGGTGTAGAGGGACTGATGGTGACTGGAGTATACGGTGTAGAGGGACTGATGGTGACTGGAGAAGACGGTGCAGAGGGACTGATGGTGACTGGAGTATACGGTGTAGAGGGACTGATGGTGACTGGAGAAGACGGTGTAGAGGGACTGATGGTGACTGGAGAAGATGGTGTAGAGGGACTGATGTAGCGGCACTGCTGAAAGGGTGTCTAATGTGAGTGGACAAAACAAGGCAGCTGAACAAAGTGAGGGTCGAACATGGTCCAGGTTCCAAATTGATCTCGGACACAGTCTGTGTGGAGTGTGCATATTCCCCGTGACCACGTGGGTTTTCCCTGGATGCTACAGTTTCCTCCGATGTCCTGCAGAACAGGAACAGCTTCTTCCCCCCCACCCACCATCGGATTTCTGATTTAGGAACAGCTTCTTCCCCCCCCCCCCACCATCTGATTTCTGATTTAGGAACAGCTTCTTCCCCCCCCCCCCCCACCATCTGATTTCTTATTTAGGAACAGCTTCTTCCCCTCCACCCACCATCTGATTTCTTATTTAGGAACAGCTTCTTCCCCCCCCCCCACCATCTGATTTCTGATTTAGGAACAGCTTCTTCCCCTCCACCCACCATCTGATTTCTTATTTAGGAACAGCTTCTTCCCCCCCCCCAACTGATTTCTGATTTAGGAACAGCTTCTTCCCTCCCACCATCTGATTTCTGATTCCCCCCCACCCACCATCTGATTTCTGATTCCCCCCCACCCACCATCTAATTTCTGATTTAGGAACAGCTTCTCCCCTCCACCATCTTATTTTTGATTTAGGAATGGCTTCTTCCTGCTGCCATCAGATTTCTGGCTGGCTACATCTCCAGCTGGGATGAAAGTGCCAATGCACAGGATCAGATAAAGTTGAGTGTTGTGAACTCAGCCAGCCCTATCATGGGCACTAGCTTCCCCACAATCGAAGACGTTTTCAGAAGGCCGGGTCTTACAAGGCAGCATCCATCATAAAGGACCTGTCTCCCCGCACAAACCCGCTTCTCATTGCTTCCATCAGGAAGGAGATACAGGAGCCTGAAGACACACACTCAATAATTCAGGAACGGCTTCTTTTCCTCAGCCATCAGATTTCTGAACAGTCCATGAATCCATCAATAGAACCTCAGTACTTTGTTCTCTTTTTGTGCTAGTTATTTCTTGATATATTTCTCTTTGCAGATTATTGTATCTTTCATTGCAGTGTACTGTTGCCGCAAAACAACAGTTTTAATGACATCTGTCAGTGATTATAAACCTGATTCAGATTCAGACATGATAGTAGATGACAACTGTAATTACCACCTAGAGTGGTTAAGTAATAAAAGTACCAGAAGGAAGTGTTGGTGGGCAACTGTGAGAAGGCGGGGGTCGGTCAGAAGTCTGCACATCAAGGCCCCTTCAGCCAGAGCCATGGGCCTCTGGGGAAGTTGAGCAGGGCTTGTTTTTTAACCAGCACCTTTCTGATGGCAGGTCATAAAACTGAAGCATTAACTCCTGTTTCTCTCCACACAGATTCTGCCTGACCTGCTGAGTGTTTCTACAGTTTTCTGTTTTTAATTCAGACTTTCAGCATCAGCAGTTTGATACAAGAGCCTGCCAAAGGAAATGAGGGCGGAATGTATTTTAAACTCTCAAGTGTAAAAGTTGTTGGGAAAATTACAAACTCCAATTCTGAGAGAAAGAGAAACAGATTGAGCTTTTAAAAAATATCTGAGTTTTATAAATCTCACCAAGCTGTGGCCCTGAAGTGTCAAAGCTCCCCCTGCTGCTGGGAGTGCAGAAGTGCAGGGAGATCGGGCGCTGGTGAACTGGCGGTTTACACTCAGTGCTGTATGTCTGTACATTCAGTGTCTACTTCATTAGGTACCTCCTATACCTTATAAAGTGGCCACTGAGTGTACATTAGTACTGGTTTATTATTGTCATATGTATACATTCCTGCATACTGTTCAGAGAGAACAGAATCAGAATCAGGTTTAATATCACCGGCATATGCCGTGGAATTGGTTAACTTTGCTGCAGTGGTACAATACATGATAATACAGACAAAAACTGTGAATTACAGTAAGTCAAATTAACTAAGCAGGGTAAAAATAGAAGTTAAAAATTAGTAAGGTAATATTCATGGGTTCAACGTCCTTTCAGAAATCTGATGGCAGAGGGGAAGAAGCTGTTCCTGAATCGCTGAGTGTGTGCCTTCAGGCTCCTGTACCTCCTCCCTGATGAGAAGAGGGTACACCCTGGGTGGTGGGGGTCCTAAATGATGGACGCTGCCTTTTTGAGGCATCACTCGTTGAAGGTGTCCTGGATACTACAGAAGATAGTGCCCACGATGGAGCTGACTGAGTTTACAACTCTTTGGAGATAACTTTGATCCTGTGCAGTAGCCCCCTCCCCTCCCCCCCCCCCGACCATACCAGACAGTGATGCAGCCAGTCAGAATGCTTTCCATGGTACATTTGCAAGTTTTTGGTGACATACCAAATCTCCTCAAGCTCCTAGTAAAAATAGCCACTGACTTGACAGCTGCATCAATGTGTTGGGTCCAGGTTAGATCCTGAGAGATATCGACACCCAGGAACTTGAAATTGCTCACTCTCTCCACTTCTGATCCTTCCACAGCAGAACGAGGGAAAACAACAACATCATGTAAAATAAAGTGTGTGCCTTCAACCTTCTGTCTCTCCTCCCCGATGGTAGTAATGACAAGAGGGCTTGTCCCTGGTGGTGAGGTCCTCAGTGCCCCTTTGCCTGGTGAAGATGTCGTTGACGGCAGGGAGGATTGTGCCTGTGATGGAGCTGGCTGAGTCGACAAGCTTCCACAGCCCCTCGCAGCCCTGCGCACACCAGGCTGTGGTGCAGCCAGTCAGAATGCTCTCCACTGGACATCTTCAGGCACCCGTACGAAACAGCAAGGCGGCAGTACTCTCCGAGGAAGGGCCCGACACACAAAGCCTTTTATTTTTGCTAAATAGGACAAACCGTAGATCCTCATCTACCTCAACTCTGAAATGATTTCACAACTGACAGACTCAATATCAAAGACTCTACAACTCACGGTCTCAGTATTATTTATTTACTTTTGCGTGATTTGTCTTCTTTTTCAGATTGGTCAGTCCTTGTGTACGTATAGATTTTCATAAATTCTGTTGTACTTCTTTACTTTCCTGAAAATAAAACAAAATGAATCTCACTGTGACATGTATGTATGTGGATAATACATTTACTTTGAACCTTCGAATCATTTCAACCATGTAAATGGCACATTTGGGCAGATTTCATTTCACAAAACCAACAGTTAAGGATCAGAGACATCACTGAAGTGCGTTCAGAGTGATCCCACAGCCCCCAAGTTTCAGAATGGTGTGATATCCCTTTAGGACAGAGATGGAGAGCAGGTTTTTTGCTGGAGGGCGGTGAATCTGTGAAATTCATTGTCATGGATGGCTGCGGAGGTCATGCCATTGAGTAGATTTAAAGCAGATCCTTGATTAGTAAGGGTGTCAAAGGTTATGGGGAGAAAGCAGGAGAATGGGATTGAGGGAGAAAGTAAGCCATGATAGAATGGCTCAATGGGCCGAATGGCCTAATTCTGTTTCCTATGTTTTTTGGTAAGGCTGGATTATCTTAAGACCATAAGATATGGGAGCAGAATTAGGCCATTTGGCCCATCAAGTCTGCTCCACCATTTCATCATGGCTGATCCATTTTCCCTCTCAGCCCCAAATCTTCCTGCCCTGTATTACTTCATGCCCTGACTAATCAAGAACCTATCAACCTCTGCCTTAAGTAACCCAAAGACATGGCCTCCACAGCTGTTTGTGGCAATGAATTCCACAGATTCACCACTCACTAGCTAAAGAAATTCCTCCCCATCTCTATTCTAAAAGGACACCCTTTTATTCTGACACTGTGTCCTCTAGTCTTGGATTCTCCCACCATAGGAAGCATCCTCCCTACTTCTACTTTATCAAGGCCTTTCACCATTCAATAGGTTTGAATGAGGTCTCTCCTCAATCTTCCAAATTCTGGTGAGTACTGGCCCCAAGCCGCCAAACAGACTTCATGTGACAATTGTGATGCTTTCCTTTCTCCAGGCCACCTGTCTTTGGATGAGTTTATCGATGGAGCTCGCAAGGATAAATGGGTGATGAAGATGCTGCAGATGGACGTGAACCCAGGCAGTTGGATTAATGAGCAGAGACGGAAAAGTGCTTTGTTCTAACTGTGCTGTAAAATGCCGCAGGATGTGACAAATTTGTAAGCACTCAGATGTAGGGGTATAGAATACAAGCAAAGGTTAGTTTGTTGCATAGAATACTGCAAGTCCAGTTCACTCGTCCATTGGCGAGAACTAGGCCCTCGTGTTGCGGGGTCACCTGTTTCAGCCGCCCAGGAAGAGGGACGCCGGGAGAGAGCAGAGGTACTGGAATCCCTGCTGGTTTGGGAGGTTGGCCCTTCCCATTGGTGCTGCACCCCCGGTATTTGCTCGGTGCTGCCCTCCAGTGTTCGCTTAATGCTGCTCTCTGTTGTTTGCTCGGTGCTGCCCTCCAGTGTTCGCTTAACGCTGCTCTCTGTTGTTTGCTTGGTGCTGCCCTCCAGTGTTCGCTTAATGCTGCTCTCTGTTGTTTGCTCGGTGCTGCCCTCTAGTGTTCCCTTAACGCTGCTCTCTGTTGTTTGCTCGGTGCTGCCCTCCAGTGTTCGCTTAACGCTGCTCTCTGTTGTTTGCTCGGTGCTGCCCTCCAGTGTTCGCTTAACGCTGCTCTCTGTTGTTTGCTCGGTGCTGCCCTCCAGTGTTCGCTTAATGCTGCTCTCTGTTGTTTGCTCGGTGCTGCCCTCCAGTGTTCGCTTAATGCTGCTCTTTGTTGTTTGCTCGGTGCTGCCCTCCAGTGTTCGCTTGATGCTGCTCTCTGTTGTTTGCTCGGTACTGCCCTCCAGTGTTCGCTTAACGCTGCTCTCTGTTGTTTGCTCGGTGCTGCCCTCCAGTGTTCGCTTAATGCTGCTCTCTGTTGTTTGCTCGGTGCTGCCCTCTAGTGTTCCCTTAACGCTGCTCTCTGTTGTTTGCTCGGTGCTGCTCTCCAGTGTTCGCTTAATGCTGCTCTCTGTTGTTTGCTCGGTGCTGCTCTCCAGCATTCGCTTAATGCTGCTCTCTGTTGTTTGCTCGGTGCTGCCCTCTAGTGTTCCCTTAATGCTGCTCTCTGTTGTTTGCTCGGTGCTGCTCTCCAGTGTTCGCTTAATGCTGCTCTCTGTTGTTTGCTCGGTGCTGCCCTCCAGCGTTCGCTTAATGCTGCTCTCTGTTGTTTGCTCGGTGCTGCTCTCCAGCGTTCGCTTAATGCTGCTCTCTGTTGTTTGCTCGGTGCTGCTCTCCAGCGTTCGCTTAATGCTGCTCTCTGTTGTTTGCTCGGTGCTGCCCTCTAGTGTTCCCTTAATGCTGCTCTCTGTTGTTTGCTCGGTGCTGCCCTCCAGTGTTCGCTTAATGATAACTTACCATCAATCTACAACGGGTCATGCCACTCAGAGACTTGGGCTATATGTTTTTTTCTTTGTGATTGTATGTTTCTCTGCTGTCGTTGTCATATGTGCTATTCATGCTATACGCTATGTGTAGCGTGCTGTGTGTTGTGGGTACTGTGTTTTACACTTTGGGCCTGGAGGAACACTGTTTCATTGGGCTCTATTCTTGTATGGTTGAATGATAATTAAATTTGAACTTAAACTTGTTCCACCTAGCACACCAATTTTTTTTAAAGAAATGTTCCTCTTAGAAACTCTGTGATGTGGAAGAGATGAATCACAGGCAGGTAAATTCATAGATTTCTTTCAGTGTCTTTTGAGCATTTGTGTATGCAGCCTTATTAAGCACAGTTTGTGTCCTGGTTCTATTATTCTGTTACCATGGTCACTAGTGTTAAGGCCGAGCAACCCTCTAGTATTGATCTTTTGTTAGTCTGAGGGGCAATGTGAGGAAATGGGTTTTCTACCTACAGAGATGTTCTGTTGAATACTCAAAGCCTGTACAGTTGTAGAAGCAATGGTTTAATCAGAGCTTTCTAAGGAGAGTTGGATTACCACTTGAGACAGAATCTTCTTGACCGGAGAGAAATGGAACTGAAAGGATAGCTGTACCAGGAGCTGGAACAGGAACTGCACTGAATGACCTCATCCACTGTACTGTGGCAGTGCAAAAATGATTGAATTTTATAAAATTGTTATCACCGCCAACAACTTTGAAAAGTATTGAACCTGGACACAGAACTACAGATACAATGACATGGGCCTGTCGCCAAAGATCTTCATCACTTTTGAAAAGCAATTTTAAATTTTGAAATTACTGCACTCAGTGAGATGATGGTTTGGTGATATTGTTGAATCAGTAATCTCAGTGACCCTGAGGACCACAGAAGCTGTTGCTGGGCCCCAAATCATTGACTTAGTTGGGGGTGACTGAGTTTTGTGAATTAATGTGTACTTTGTTAATGAAATCAATAAAACGATGTTTTGTTATGACATGTGAGCATTATTTTCATCTGTGGATTTGGATCTAAAGATGATGTGAACTTCCAGGCCCCCACAATGATCGAGAACGCCATTTGGCCCTCTGACCTAAATGGCTGCTGCATCAGCTCATGCCCACTTCCATCCGATATCCGCTTAACCATCTTCCACGTTCTTGATCTGTTCTCAGCAGGAGTTGGTGTGATGCTAGTAATCACAGTCCAAGCTCCCTATCTCCAAATGACCTCACTGTGTCTCACCCCACCCTTCCCCTCTTCCAATGTCTTCCCTACCTTTACCTCCACACCTCTCTCCTCTCCCCCATCCTCCATGCCCCTCCTCTCCGCTCCACTCCCCCAGCCTTCCCTCCCTTCCATGCCCCGAATGATATAGATGTAGAACACCACAGCTTTTCGGCCCATCCAGTCCATGCTGAACCATTAGCCTGCCTAGTCCCATCAACCTGCACCTGAATCATAGCTCTCCATACCCTTCCCTTTCCTCAACTTAGCCAAATTTCTCTTAAATGTCGAAATCAACTCTGCATCCACCACTTCCTCTGGCAGTTCACTCCATACTCTCACCACTCTCCGAGTGAAGGAGGTGCCCCTCTTGTTTCCCTTAAGCGAGGCAAATGCAGAAGGTGAGGGCCAGTTGCCTGCCTTTTTATCACTGGGGGATGACTCTGTGATATTCTGTTACCCAGGTTTCTGCGGTTTGGATTATAGACTTTTTTGCCAGTCTAATAGTTTCTTTATATATTGTGTGTTGTTCACCTGACCTTTCTCTTTGTGTGTGTGTGTGGGGGAGTGGGATTTGGGCGTCGATGTGCTGCTCTGTTTTTGTCTGGGTTTTTTTTTGTGCGGGGAGGAGGGATTTGGGAGTCGACGATCGTGTTGTTCTTTTCTTTCCTGTTTTCGTGGCTATCTGGAGATGAAGAATTTCAGAGTGGTATACTTTGATAATAAATGTGTCTTTGATCCTTTGAACATTTCACCTTTTATCCTAAACCCATGACCTCTGGTTGTATCACACAACCTCAATGGAAAAAGCCTGCTTGCATTTACTCTATCTATATCTTTCATAATTTTGTATACCTCTTTCAAATCTCCCCTCAATTTTCTACATTCTAGGGAATAAAATCCTAATCTCTTCTGCCTTTCCCTATAACTCAGATCTTCAAGTTCTGAAAGCATCCTTGTAAATTTTCTCGACAATTTTTCCATCTTATTTCCATCTCTCCTGTGGGTAGGTGACCAAAGCTACACACAATACTCAAGATTGGGCCTCATGCTACTTATCCAACTTCAACATAATTTCCCATCTCCTGTATTCAGTACATTGATTTATGATGGCCAATGTGCCAAAAGCTTTCTTTATGACCCTATTTCAATGAGTTACGGTCTGGTATTCCCAGCTCCCTTTGTTCTACCCAACTGTTCACAGTGTAGGACCTACCCTGGTCAGTCCTACTGGGGTATAACACCTCACATTTCAATTCCATCTGCCATCTGGACACAATACTCCATATCAGGCCTCACCAGCGCCTTACATAACTTCAACATCCCATCTCCAATATTCAATACATTGATTTATGATGGTCAATGTACCAAATGATTTCCTGTTTTCTTCCTTCTTCCCCTCATTTTTAAAAGTGGTCATATCCAGCTCAAAATGTCACCTTATCTCCTCACCTGCCCATCACCTCCCTCTGGTGCTCCTCCCACTTCCCTTTCTTCCATGATCTTCTACCCTCTCCTAGCAGACTCTCCCTTCTCCATCCCTGTATCTCTTTTGCCAATCAACTTCCCGGCTCTTTACATCACCCCCCTCTTCCGGTTTTACCTATCACTTACCACCTTGTACGTCTTCCCTACAGTCTTACTCTGATCCCTCCCCTCCCTCTCCAGTCCTGAAGCAGGGTCTCTGTTTATTTACTTCCACAGATGCTGCCTGACCTGCTGAGCTCCTCCAACATTTTGTGTGTTTTGCCAAGTTACTCTACCTCTCAGGACTCTTTTGAATCTTTCCTATCTTACCTGGTATCTGTGCCCTCTGGTTTTGAAACCCCCCTCCCTATCCTGGGGAAAAGACTCGGCCTTTGAAATGTCTCAGCCTCAGACACATTTGGTGACTTTAACCACCTCAGGACTCTTCTTGGTCAGAGAGATCCCAGAGGCCCACATTGCTCAGAGAGGGAGTTCCTCCTCATCTTCATTTTACTTGGGCAACCTCTCACTGTGACAGGATGCTCCATCATTGTGGAGCAGTTTGGAATCATAACAAGCATACAAAATTTCCAAGCTCAAAGTAAACATTATCATCAAAGTACACACACACCACCATATACAGCACTGAGATTCATTTTCCTGTGGGTATACTCAACAAATCTATAGAATAGTAACTATAACAGGATCAATGAAAGATCAATCAGAGTGCAGAAGACAACAAACTGTGCAAATGCAAATATAAATAAATAGCAATAAATAACGAGGACATGAGATAATGAGATAAAGATTCCTTAAAGTGAGATCATTGGTTGTGGGAACATTTCAATGATGAGGCAAGTGAAGTTGAATGTAGTTATCCCCTTTCGTTCAAGAGCCTGATAGAGGGATAATAACTGTCTCTGAACCTGGTGGTGTGGGTCCTGAGGCTCCTGTACCTTCTTCCTGATGGTCAAGGGATAATAACTGTTCCTGAACCTGGTGGTGTGAGTCCTGAGGCTCCTGTACCTCCTTTCAGATGCCAGCAGTGAGCAGAGAGCCTGACCTGGGAGGTGGGGATTCCTGACGATGGATGCTGCTTTCCCCCGACAGTTCTTCATGGAGATGTGCTCAGTGGTTAGCAGGGCTTAATATCACTCCATGCTCTTCCAAGTTCCACGAGTTCTGGTTCAATGTTTCCTCATAACTCAATCCTCGCCTGGAGATCATCTCAATGAGAACAAAACTCAGTGTGGTGTAACGGGAGTGATTTCAGCATCCTCCATTACTGCTGTGGCAATATCTGTTAAAGATTTTGTAAAGCATGGCGAGACTCAGCCATGCTTTACAGGCAGCTAACAAAACCATGAACTGTTCTGTTAATGACTCTTCTTCTGGACTACTATCCCTGCAATCCGCAGCCTGCAGTTTCCCTTTGGGAAACGTGCTTTCGAACCGACTGTACGGCCTGGCGTTTTTGTGGTATCCTGATGGATTCAGCGAACTAGACTCTCAAGAGCACAGGCACGGCCACGGCAGCCATTGCTGGAGCGGAGTTGGGCTGGGTTGAAGTGGCGGGGCCTGGGCCTGGGCCTGTGAGTGAGAAATGACCAAAAGTTTGGCTGATTAAAGCGCTGAGCAAGATCGAAAAGGTCAAGGTGTAGATGGTTCGTCCATCGTTGTCGACGCAGACCTCGGGTGTCGAGACTAGCGCATGATTTGGATTTAAGTGAGGGAGAGTTGCGCAGCATCAGCCTCACTCTCTCTTCCCAATTCCCATCTGGATCCGGTGGCAAGACAGGAGTCGAGACGGCTGGAGATGGGACTAGGCGCAGTGGATGACCAGGACAGTCCACGACACTTGCAGAGACCTGCAAGTCATTTGTGGGCATCTTCTTGACTGTTGGACCTTCCATTGGTCTTGTGCAGTCAACCTGCCAGAGTCCGTCTTCACATGCTGGGATCACCGAGGGTTTGAGACCTGTCCGCTAGGAGAACTGAGAGCCGGGTGCCATCTGGGGGCCAAAGGTGGACAAACCGCCTGAAAAGGATGCGACTTGCTCCCCCGCCAGAGGTGCTACCCCTCCCTGACACCCCATACACCTGGGTCAAGGTGTAGAGGCCGAAGGTGAAGGACGAACCAGTCTTCAGCTCATTATCCTGTGAGGCTTTCCTCACCTCAGGGCTGAACTGCCTCCATGGCTGTGAACCCATTTTCAGGGATTCTGCGGTTCATGCTCTGTGCATTACTTGTTTACATTTTTATTGTTTGCACCATTTGTTCTTTATTTGCACACTGTGTGCTTGGCGGTCTTTGTTGTTTGGGGTGTTTTAATGGCTTCTGTTGGGTTGCTTTGTTTTGTGGCTTTCTGCACGAAGACGAGTCTGAGGGTTATATGTAGTATCCAGACTTCGATAATAAATGTACTTGGAAAATCCCTCTACTTTTATACGCCACAACACGCACAAAATTCTGGAAGAATTTCGAAGGCCAGGCAGTGGCCGAGACCCTTCACCAGGACGGGAAAGGAATGGGAAGAGCCGGAATAAGAAGGTGGGTATGGAGAATGAGTTGGCAGGTGACTGGTGAAACCAGGTGAAGGGTGGGTAGGGAAGGGGTGAAGAAGTTAGAAACTGGGAGGGGGGAAAAATAAATAAATCAGGGATGGGGTAAGAAGGGGAGGAGGGGCATTAACGGAAGTTAGAGAAGTCAATGTTCATGCCATCAGGTTGGAGGCTACCCAGCCGGTATATAAGGTGTTGTTCCTCCAACCTGAGTGTGGCTTCATCTTGACAGTAGAGGAGGCCATGGATAGACATATCAGAATGGGAATGGGATGTGGAATTAAAATGTGTGGCCACTGGGAGATCCTGCTTTCTCTGGCAGACAGAGTGTACCTACTTCACCTGTGAGTCTGCTGGGGTGATATACTGCGTCCGGTGAGGCCTTCTATACGAGTCCCAATGCAGACTGGGAGACCATTTCACTGAACACCTACACTCTGTCTGTCAGTTAATGCCCCCCTCCCCTTCTTACCCCATCCCTGATTTATTTATCTTTCCCCGCCTCTCCTTTTTGTTCTGATTTATTTATTTTTCCCCCCTCTGCTTTTTGTTCTGATTTATTTATTTCCCCCCCTCTCCTTTTTGTTCTCTCTTTCTTGCCCATCACTCTGCCTGTTCTCCATCTCCCTCTGGTGCTTCCTCCCCCCTTTCTTTCTCCCTAGGCCTCCCATCCCATGATCCTTTCCCTTCTCTAGCTCTGTATCACTTTCACCAATCACCTTTCCAGCTCTTCGCTTCACCCCACCCCCTCCGGTCTTCTCCTATCATTTCGCATTCCCCCCCCCCCACTTTCAAATCTCTTACTATCTTTCCTTTCAGTTATTCCTGAAGAAGGGTCTCAGCCTGAAACGTCGACAGTGCTTCTCCCTATAGATGCTGCCTGGCCTGCTGTGTTCCACCAGCATTTTGCATAGCGTTATATGGCTTACTTTTTAAACTTGTGTCATAAGTGTACCTTATGCTAATTGTCAATCATTAGGAATTTATTATCAAATTAACAAATATTTTATTATATGTTAATTTATTTGTAGTAATATCACTTTATGTGTTGTACGTATGGTTGTACACCTTAGTCCAGAGGAACATTGTTTCGTTTGGTATGTGCATCTGGTTGAATGACAATGAACTTGACACTACATCAGGATAATTGTCCACTGGCTCAGAAATTGCAATTAATCAATTTATTAATTGAGATACAGTGTGGTGTGGACCATGCCAGCCCTTCGACCTGCACTGCCCAGCAATCCCAGATTTAATCCCAATCTAATCATGGGACAATTTACAATGACCAATTAATCTGCCAACTGGTACGTCTTTGGACTGTGGGAGGAAACTGGAGCACCCGGAGGAAACACATACAAACTCCTTACAGGCAGTAACGGGAATTGAACCAAGGTTGCCTGGACTGTAAAGCATTGTGCTAACCACTACACTAGCATGCCGCGCTTTTTTTTAAGAGAGATGTCAAGACTTTAAACATTGCTCAAGGAATTTCTAAAACAGCCAACTGTGAGGCTCTGGTCAAAGTTCGAAGTACATCTGTCATCGAAGTACACAAACTATATGCAACCTTGAGATTTGTCTTCTTACTGGCAGCCACAAAACCCGTGAAAAAAGACCGTCAAACTCTCAATGTGTGAACAAAGGAACAAGTCGTGCAAACAATAAAAATCTAAGCAAAATCTCAGAACTAAAGTTCATGAAAGTGCGTCTGCAGCTCCGAATCCAGTTCATCGCTGCAGCCGGTCCCGGAGCCACGGTTTCTGTTCAGCGCAGAGACGAGTAAACCTCGTGGAGCAGCAAGCTGAACGCTGGCCCGTCCCTCACCTCGACCTTTTCAATACGCTCCTGCGCTTAGATCAGCCGAACCTCAGCTTCTCCCTTGCTCTAGGGTCCAGGCCTCACCACCTTGATTTGGTGTTAATACAAAGAAGGAATAGGATGAAGGAAGATTGTGGAGGACTCCTCGAAAATACTTCCAGGATTGAATGGCTTGTCATATGAGGAGCGTTTGATGGTTCTGGGCCTGTATTCACCGGAATTCAGAAGAATGAGGGGTGGCCTTATTGAAGCCTATCAAATGTTGAAGGAGTGGATGTGGAGAGGATGTTTCCTATGGTGGGAGAGTCAAAGACCAGAGGACACAGCCTCAGAACAGAGAGGTGTCCATTTAGAACAGAGATGAGGAGGAATTCCTTTAGCCAGAGAGTGGTGAATCTATGGAATTCATTGCCACAGGGGCTGTGGAGGCCGAGTCTTTGAGTAGATTTAAGGCACAGGTTGATAGAAATTCCCGATTCGTTAGGGCAAAAAGTGACATGGGGAGAAGACAGGAGTTTGGGGCTGTAGAGAAATGGATCAGCCGTGATGAAATAGAGGAACAGACTTGATGGGCCAAATGGCCTCTTTTATCTTACGGTAATGAATCAGGTGATCGCCACTATGGTTTCAAGTTTTTGTCAATTCCTAGACACATTTCCCATGCACTGATCCTTGCTGCATACTAAATCCTCCCCATTTCTCCTATAATGTCATAAGATTACAGCCTCACCATTGTGTGAGGCTCCACAGTATATTACAGCATCTGGAAGACAATACTCCAAAAGGTCAGGCACGCCTGGATTACACATAAACACAACAACACTTAATCCTTTCCCATGGCCCACACAATACATTAAGGTGTCATCGTGCAAGAATATCATCTAGCACTTTGTACTTTAGATAATAACATGCTTGAGATTAATTAATATTTGTTCCTATTCAAATACTGGTTACAAAGTTTCATTTAAAATGTACAGTATATCCTGTACTGTTTTTCAAATTTGCTTAGGGTAAAATTTACCAGGATAGAGTTACCAAGTTTTATTTTAATCAGAGTATAATTGTGGAGGGAATGAAAACTTAGAACATGGACTATAGAGCAGAGAATATAGAATATGGAACATAGAAAACTACAGCACAGTACAGGCCCTTTTGCCAACCTCTTAACTCACTCTAAGATCAAACTCACCCTCTCCCATATAGTTGTCCTTTCTTTTACATCCACGTATGTCCAGGAAACTCGAAGAATCTCTTAATCGCCCCTAATGCATCTGCTTCTACCACCACCCCTGGCAGTGTGTTCAATGCACCCACCAGTCTGTGTAAAAAATTTAACTCTGTCGTCCCTCTACAATCACCCTACAAGTATGCCCCCTTGTAGTAGCCATTTCTGCCTGGCAAACATTGAGAAGCAACAAGAAAACAGAGTCAGCTAATACCAGAAAATTTTACTGAACAATTACATGTATAGAGGAGATTATATAGAAATACAAGTAAGCAGCATTTGTTTATTATGTGCCCTGTCATATGATGACGGTGATCATAGTCTTCCCATGACCACGATTGTTCTTGGCAATGTTTTCTACAGAAGTAGTTTGCCATTGCCTTCTTCTGGACAGTGTCTTTACAAGACGGGTGACCCCAGCCATTATCAATACACTTCAGAGATTGTCTGCCTGGTGTCTGCAGGGCTTGTGATGTGTACCAGTTGCTCGTACGACCATCCAACACCTGCTCCCGTGGCTTCTTGTGATCCTAATCGGGGAACAAAACAGGTGCTACACCTTGCCCAAAGGTGCCCTGCAGGCTGGCAGAGGGAAGGAGCACCTTACACCTCCTTTTGTAAAGGCGCATTTCCACCCCACTACCTTATAAGCACAGGAAAGTTAAAATACAATTCTGCAGCCCAACCCAACACTTGGGACTCCACTAGTCTAAAGAGCTTTGTGGATTCAACAGGTGCCTTGTACAACAATGATCACACTGTTCCTGACTCCTCATGATATGAGTTATAATTTTACTGCAAGAATGTTTTTTAATGAACTCGAGAGTGAATGTAGAAAGAACACAGAAGCTAGTTAGACCTGTTTCTGGTTGCACGCACACCACGAGTTCAGCACAGAATCGGAAGGAATGTAAGTGGACTTGGCCTGTGCGGAGAGAAGCAGCACCTCCCGTGGTGCAGAGGGCAAGGAGGTGCCTGGAGCTGAAGAACCAAGAACATAGGACAGTACAGCTTAGTAAAAGGAGGCCCTTTGACCCGCTATGTTCTGCCCATCTTTCAAACCTTCTCTAAGACCAACCTCAAACACAAGATTGTCTGCAGATGCTGGAAAACCAAACAGACACATGCAAAATGCTGGAGGAACTCAGCCGGTCAGGCAGTATCTATGGGCCATTTCCGTCCAAGTGCCCTGAAGAAGGGTTTCAATTCTGCCTGACCTGCTGAGTTTGTCCAGCATTTTGTGAGTTTTACCTAAGATCAATCTAACCCATATTACCCCTCACTTTTTTTCATCCCTGTACTTCAATCACCTTAAGATTATGGCCCCTTATGTTAGTCATCTCCACCCTAGGAAAAAGCCTCTGGCTGTCCATCTGACTGACACCTTTCAAGTCACCTCTCATCCTCCTCCTCTCCAAGGAGCAGAGCCCTGTGAACCTATCCTCAGATGCATGCTCTTCGTCTTACAACCAAAGAAGAGATGCTCTCTTTTTTAATTTTGAAAGGGAGGGGCAAAGGAAGCGCTGCTTGAATGGGATCCAGTCACCTTCCCCCCACCCCCCATGAGGAACAACGTAGTCAGTACTGATCTCCAGTGTTCACTCAGTGCTGATCTCCAGTGTTCACTCAGTACTGATCTCCAGTGTTCGCTCGGTGCTGATCTCCAGTGTTCGCTCGGTGCTGATCTCCAGTGTTTGCTCAGTGCTGATCTCCAGTGTTCACTCAGTGCTGATCTCCAGTGTTCGCTCAGTGCTGATCTCCAGTGTTCGCTCATTCCTGCTCTCCAGTGTTTGCTCATTCCTGCTCTCCAGTAGTCGCTCAGTGCTGCTCCCTAGTGTTCATTCAGTGCTGGTTTCCAGTTTTCACTTGCTGCTGCCCTCTAGTGTTCGCTCAGTGGAAGACAAGCTGGACCAGGTCAGCATCCCATGCACCATCAAACTACATACTGTGCCAGTCAGGAGGGCAATATGATTTTTGTGTGACAGTATGTTTTTCTGCTCTGTGCTGTGTGCTGTTGGTACTGTGTTTTGCAACTTGGCCCCAGAGGAGCACTGTTTCATTTGACTGGATTCATGTCCGGTTAAATGATAATTAAACTTGAACTTGATTCCCACACCCACTCCCGCTTCCCACAGACTGCCACACATAACAATAATATAACCTCCTAATTTCCAAGTGATTTATCTACCTGGGTTTACAGTAACTGCTGAAGAGAACCCAAGAGACATATTAAACAGCGAACCATTGTCTCTGACTCCCTCCCTCACCGGGCTGGGACAGCACACAGAGAGAGATCCATCATCTGCTACTGTGTTCTTAATGTCAGAGCAACACTATTGGATTTAGGTCTAAACTGCTAGATCAATTGTTATTTTTCTTCCAGTTTAATATTATGTTTTATTGTGTGTTTGTAAATCCCTTGTTTGTAAATGTTCAGGAGATTTTCGGTAATTTGTAGTACAGTTGGTTCTGTACTTTTGCAGTTTGTCTGTGAGACGGAGATAACATTTGCAGGGAAGTCAGGCCTGTTCCTCATTTCACAGGCTCTTCTTATCAGAGAAAATGTCCTTATCGAACCAACTACATCTAGTTTACAGCAAAAAGGGAGAACACAGGGTCTGCAGTCCTTTAGTTCTTGCCTCCTCTGCCTACTTGCCTTTTCCTTTAGCTTGTTACTGGCCACTGTGCAGTACAGGCTGACCCTGTCTGGAATAAACACCAAATAAAACAGCTGCAACCCTCAGACATTCAGCTATGGCTCGTGACCTTCAGTGACCCCTTGACCCTCGGACTCTCAGTAACTGAGACAGTGGCCATCAGACTCTCAGTGACACTCGGTCCCTGAGTGACCTTTGGGCCTTCAGAGACTCTCCACGATATCCAGACACTCACGAGCCTCAGAGCCCCTCAGACCTTCAGCCTCCCAGACCCTCAGACCCGGGGTGGTTGTTTGAACCACCAGAGACCCTCAGAGACCCTCGGACATGTTCTTTCCCCAGCCCACACCCGCAGTCTCACCGCCATCTCTGCAACCACAGGATGGGGAATGGTCTCCCATGAGTCCAGGCCCTTGGTACTCTGTTTGGTTTCCACCCACCCACTGTCCTGTCATTGCACAGACAGGAGACGTGGGTATGGCCTGGGCAGGGACCTGGAACTGGCTGGATCAACGGGGAAATGTCCAGTCCTGGGTCTAACGGTGGGATGTTTCTGAGTTGTTCATCCAGTGAGCGCCGGTGGGGGATGAGGCAGCGGGATGGGGGGGGGGGGGGTCATTCACGTGTGCACAGCAAGATCCCACACAAGGCTTGGGACAATGGCCAATGACAGATGTCTGAAGAAAAACTCCATCCCAACTCCAAATGGCCATTTGGCCCCATGTATCCATGCCAATTTCCTGCCAGAGCATTCCTATTAACCCCATCTGCTCCTCATGCCCCCATGACCCCGTAATATTCTCTTTCCACACATACGCCCAACAGCACTACACCCTGGGGGTAATTTACAGCAACCCGTCTGGACTCTGGGATGTGGGAGGGAACAAAGGCACCCTGGGGATCCCGATCACAGGGAGAACGTGGCCGGACAATGCCCGAGATCAGAATTGAACCTGAGACAACAGAGTTATCAAGCAGCAGCCCCTATCGCCACTGTGTCGCTCCGCACCTCTCCGAAGCTAGTCCAGCACTCAGCTGTAACGTCTCACTCTCCAAGAGCACGGAGCTCTCTCTGTCCCGTCCCACACTGGAAGGTGAAGTCAGATTCTGACTGAGTCACTGGAGGCTCTTGAGGTCTGGCTGCAGATCCGTGACCAACACATCCATTCCTGACAGACTGCCCTCTTCTTTAAATGCTCATTGCATTGTAATTCCATTTCCAATTTCCAGACCAATATCTCTGTCTAGGACCTCCGCCACTGCCAAACTGAGGCCAGACGCTGATTGGAGGGGTATCAACTGATATTCTGCCTTGGTGTTCTCCAAACTGAATCAGGAACATTGATTTCTCTAACTTCTGATAACCACTCACTCCCTGCTGTCTCCACACTTCATTTTCCTCCTTCCTGCTGACCCCATCTCCCCCCCCCCCATCCCATGCTCTCTATCCGCCCACCCCAATTCTGTTGTCCGGTTTTCCTCTTTGCTGACTTTCTGGTCTACTGTCCTCTCCTGTCAAATTCCACCTTCTTCGTCCTTTTGTCACTTCCACCTATCACCTCCCAGCTTCTTACATCATTTTCTCCTCCCTCACCTGTATCAACCTATCAACTCTCAGCTTCTTACATCATTCTCTTCAGCAGTATCCACCTATCACCTCCCAGCTTCATACATCTTTGCCACCTCCCTCTCCTATCACCCCAGTCATGTGTATCCACCTATCACCTTCCAGCTTCTTCCATCATTCCCCCTCCCCTTACCTATCACCCCTCCCCCCTCAGCTGTGTCCATCTCTCACCTTAAAGCTCTTGCTTCCACTTTTTACACCAACTATGTTACCTCTTTCTCTCTAGTCCTGGCGAAGGGTCTTGGCCTGAAATGTCCACTGTCTGTTTTCCTCCACAGATGCTGCTGACCTGCTGAGTTCTTCCAGCACTTTGCTCCAGATTTCCAGCATCCGTGGCCTCTCTTGTCTCTGTCTATAAGCATCCAATTCATAGATTTTATTTGGTTCTAATTAGACTACACACAACAGGTGACAAGCGTCTGATTTCAGCAGAATTCTGCTTGAAAGTCCTGGTTTCCTTTTCATCTGCCCAACTCCAGGACATCGTCTCTGAACCGAATCCTCTCCGGTTACACGATGTTGAATTTCACATGACTACACTTGTACCAGGCCTGTTACATTTGCATTGGCCGACGGCCAAGTCTACTCACTAAATGCCATTGGAAATTGTTTTCAGCCAACAAAAGTTTCAATGCACTGATAGGGCAGATTCAGAATCAGATATATTTATCACATGTGTGCTCAACAGTCTGATGAACCCTAGCTATTCTCTCTCTCTCTCTCTATATATATATATATATGTGTGTGTGTGTGTGTGTGTGTGGGTGTGTGTGTGTGTGTGTGAATGTATATATATATATATATATATATATATGCCTAAGACTTCTGCACTGTATTGTAGTAATTTTATGTATTGCACTGTACTGCTGCCACAAAAAAAAACAAATCCAATGCCATATGTTAGTGATGATAAACCTGATTCTGATAACGGGTCTCGATTGTGGACTGAGAGTGGGAAGGGGGCAGGGAGAGGGGAATAATGTTTGGGGAAAGGGGAAGGGAGAGGGGAGGGAGCGGGAAGTGCCAGGGAGACAATCTAATGATCAATGAACCAATTGTTTGGAATCAAATGACCTTGCCTGGTATCTCAGGGCTGGGTGTGTCTGCACCTGTGCCACACCCTGCCCCTGGCATTCCTTCTCTGCCATCTGTCTCACACCCCTCCCATGACACTCCACCCTCGCCATTCCCAATCTGCTTTGCTCCCGCCAGATTTACAAACTCGCTCTCTGCTGCACATTGACAAATACAGTTCTGTCTTATGCACCCTAGCTACAGTATATATGTGCCCAAGACTTTGGCACAGTACTGTACGTGGAAACATATGGTGCAATGTGTTGTTTGCGTCAATAACCAATACACCCAAAATGGTCTAGGAATGAAAGCAATGAAAGAAGATGAGAGGAATCTGGGAGTACAATTCCATAATTCCTTGAAAGTGACATCACAGGAAGATCGGGTCATTGAGAGCTTTTGCCACATTGACCATCATAAATCAAAATATTCCGGACAGGACTTGGGATGTTATGTCGAAGTTGTTGAAGATGAAATCTAACTTGCAGTGTAGTTTTGGTCACCTGATTCAAGTTTATTTAACACATGTACATCAAATCATACAGTGAAATATGAGTTTTGCATTAACAACCAACACACCTCACCTTCAGGAAATACCTCAGATAACATTGAAAGAGTAAAGTAAAAGTATTACAAGTATGTTGCTTGATGAAAAAATGTTGAATAGGTTAGGAATTTATTCCCTGGAATGTAGGAGAATGAGGGGAGATTTGATACTAAATTATGAGGGGTATAGACAGGGTAAATGCAAGCAGGCTTTTTCACTGAGGTTGGGTGGGACTGCAGCTAAAAGTGAACTGGAGGATAGGATTCAGGTGAAAGTGAAATATTGAAGGGAGCCTGAGAGGGAGTCCCTACTCAGACACCAAAATACTGACAATTTTGCTTGCCCCACGCACTCAGTTCCTTCAGCTGGTCCCTTCATTCTGCCCACATTCATTCGCGGGACTCAGGAAGTTTCCGGAATCTGAGTTCTGTCGAGCTTGCAGCCCCACGGAGAACTCAGCCGGTCACAAAGGCATTCGCTCTGGAATCCAGCCCTTACATCAACCTGAAATATTCACCCGTGTCTCTCTCCGCAGAAGCTGCCCGGCCTGTCGAGCATTTCAAGCCTTTCCTGTTTTGATTCTGAATTTTTTAAAAAAATTCTTTGCGATCTTCAAGTTCGCCTACAGCACTTCTGTTGTTGGAAAAAAATCACAAGTGGTGAGGAGTTGGTTTGCCGGAGTGAGACAGGACAATTGGGTGAGTGGAGCCGCAACAACAATCTCTCACTCAACACCTGTAAAATTAAAGAGCAAATGGCTGTTTTCAGGCCAGGAAAGAGGGTGAACCTGCACCAGTCTACATCGGGGGAATCGACAGTGGAGAGAGAAGCAACAGCTTTAAATTCCTGGGTGTTAGCATGTTGATTGACCTGTCCTAATTGAATATTCTAATTGATTATTCATGGTGTGATCGTACTTCATCAGCATATATCATCCTTGATTAAGACTTTCACACTGTCAGCTGCCAGGAATGTCAAATAGTGAAGGGGTGGTTATTTGGAACACTGAAATGCAAATTCTCCTTATTATTCGCATTTGAAATGGGCGGTGTAAAATTGGAGCCTACTACAGGTGGTAGTAGGAAGTAAGAAGCTTGACCAAAACCAGGCAGACAGAAGCTCCACGGGCTCTTCTCACTGCCTCAGTGAACATAATCAAAGACCCTCCTCCCCGCACCCAGAACACTCTCTCTTCTCCCTTCTTCCATCGGGCAGGAGGTAGAAGCCCCCGGATACACTTCATCTCCCCACCACCTTATACTGACTCTCCACACCTCCTACCTACACTGACACAGTCACCGAGACAATACAAGTGTGGCCTGACCGGTGTCTTACACCAGACGGTCATGCAACCACTTGCCAGCTCTCCACGGTACATCTGTAGAAATTTGCTGAAGTCTTTGTGAACTTTATCAAATCTCCTTAATCTGCTAATGAAATACAGCCACTTGCATGTCTCTGACAACGAGCTCTCTATTTTGCATTTTGCTTCTTGTTTTGTTCTGTTATAGTTACGTTGGAATGATCTATCCGGATGGCATGCAGAAAAGCAGCTTTTCACCCTGTCTCAGTGCTTGTCGCTGTGATAAACCAATTACCAGTCACCAAGAAGAACAAACTCAGCTTCTACCAGTCTTATCTTCATAACTGAATCCCAGCCAACGTGCTGGTGGATCTCCTCCGCACCCTCTCCAGTGCAGTCACATCCTTCCTAAAGAGTTCCTGTGTTTGCTGGAGATACTGAGCAATGCACACATTGGAGAGCACTCTCACGGGCTGTATCGCCATCTGATATGGGGAGGGGGGGGGGCACTGCACAGGTTCGAAGTAAGCTGCAGAGAGTTTAAACTCTGTCACCTCCATCACGGGCACTAACCCCACCAGCATCCAGGACACCTTCAAGGAGCGGTGCCTCGAAAAGGCGGCATCCACCATGAAGGACCCGGTAAGATGGCGGCGTGCTCCGTCGCAGCGGCTTCTCGTGGGCCAAGCAAAGGTGCTTTTCTTTTACGATCACAACACGGCGCTGGGCTCCAAGGGCTGCAGATGCTGCGGATCTACCCCATCAGTGAGCTGCTGTTGATCAGGAGAGCTGGCCAGTGTCTCAGAGCCAGAGCCAGTCGGCGTGTAGAAGGAGCCGGATTGGGTTTGGATAAGCTGGCCTGGCTGCAGACCGTGTTGCTGCCTGTGGCTCAAAGTTGGTCTGTGAAGGCAGCAAACGGTGTAACCATTGTCTTGGATGAGGTTGCAAGACCCTGTTGGACAGTGATAATGTTAGATGCTGCAGGCCTGTTTCCCTTGTTTGGTGGGACGACAGGCAGCATGGGAGCTGCGTAGTCTCGGTCGTAGCGGGGACAAGGCCTCGAGCCCAGGAGAGAGATGCCAGAGGCAGTGTAGCATGGTGTCTGTGCTTGGTTGGCAGGGGTGGGGTGGGGGGGGGGGGGTGCGGGGATGTGGTGAGGCCTAGACTATCGGTGCTGCCCCCCAGTGTTTGATCAGTGGAATGGCAGGCTGGATTGCAGAGACTGTGCACCAGTGATAATCTGTAAAAACAATCTGCGGGACATGTTCCTCGGGGTCTTGAACTATATGTGTGTTTATTTTTGCATGTAATGTTTTTTATTTCCTCGCTGCTTTGAAAGTGCTGCGTATGCTTTGCGCCTTGGCACCAGAATATGCTGTTTCATTCACCTGTGTTTATGTATGGTTGAATGATAATTAAAAGTCTTTTTTTTTAAGTTTGATTTGATTAGGATGCGCCCTCTTCTCATTGCTACCATCAGGAAGGAGGTACAGAAGCCTAAAGGCACACACTCAACGACTCAGGAACAGCTTCTTCCCCTCTGACATCTGATTTCTAATGGACATTGAACCCATGAACACTGCCTCACTACTTCTTTTGCATTAACTTATTTAATTAAACACATATGTATATCTTACTGTAGTGCCCAGTTTTTATTATGTATTGCAATGTGCTGCTGCCACATAACAACAAATTTCACAACATAAGCCAGTGATATCAAACTTGATTTTGATTCTGAGGAACTCAGCAGGTCAGGCAGCATCTATGAAGGGAAATAACCAGTCGATGTTTCAGGCCGAGACCCTTCACCAGGACTGGAAAGAAAGAGGGCAGAAGCCAGAATGAGAAGGTGGGGACAGAGAGAGAGGAGTACAAGCTGGCAGGTGATAGCTGAGACCAGGAGAGGGGGTAGATGGATGAGTGGGGTGGGGGTGTGAAGTATGGAGCTGAGGCCGGCAATTCCGGAATGGAGGTCAGTCGAAAGTCCGGATGTTGGATTTCGGCTGTCCCTGAGATCAGAGGTCAGACTAGATCTGGACATTGAAGGCCGAGAGCATGAGATCCCAATCTGGGTTTCCTGGACCCCTTGCTTAATGGTGTTGCTCCATGGCATCAAAAAGGTTAGGAACTCCTTGTCTAGATGTTGGAGGTCCAAAGCTAGCCCATCCTGGGGTTAGAGGACCAAGATTGACAGGTCCAGAGGTCGAGATGTCCTGACATGTTGGGGGGTGTAGGAAGGGGCTTATTTTGCAGTTGTTGTGTTGGTCTTGTATGTTGTTCTGCTGAACGTTATGGGTGTGTTATGTTGGCGTCAGAAAGTGAGGTGACGCTTGTGGGCTGTCCCCAGCATATCCTCAAACTGTATTGGTTGTTAATGCAAACAATACATTTCACTGTGCATTTCAATTCTTAGTGACGGATGCCACCTTCTTAAGGCATCACCTCTTGAAGATGGTGGGAAGGTTGTGCCTGTGATGGAGCTGGCTGTCGGCAACTCTCTGCAGCCTCTTGGAGCTACCACACGATGCAACCAGTCAGAATGTCCTCCTCGGTACATCTGTAGAGATTTGGCTAAAGTCTGTGGTGGCAGATTAACTCTCAAACTCCCAATGAAATAGGTCCACTGTCGCATTCTTCATAACTACAGCAACGTGCTGGGCCCAGGATAGATCCGAGAGATGTTGACACCCAGGAACTCAAAGCTGCTCACCCTCTCACTGCTGACCCCTCGATGAGGATGGTGCATGTTCCCTCGACTGAGGTCCAGAATGAGTTTCCTGCTCTTGCTGACAGTGAGTGCAAGGCTGTTGATGTGACACCACTTAATCAGCTGATCTACCTCACTCTTGCACCCCTCCTTGTCATTATCTAAGATTATACCAAGAACAATGGTGTCATTTACACAAGGCATTTATGGTGTGTCGTAATGAATAACATTAATGCAATAAATTCATTACATTCTCCTCTATCACAAGCGTGTTTAAAGCTAAAAAAATGTAGCCTGCATTAAAAAAAATCAAAGTAGATGGTAGAGTCGGTGGGTGGAATGTGAACACCACAGTTCCGGTGAGAGTTCTTCCACACACTCACCCCTCAGTCAGTGCATGACAACATGACCTCGTATGTAACCAGGTAATCCCAAGCCCAGAGCAAGCAAACAAAATCATTCTCCTCCTCTGACCATTGCCGTGAAGGATCTGATTGAGCCTGTTCTGTCAGTGCTGTTGTGAAAAGCTTTCAGGAGAAGCCTGTGTGGAAGGTGTGTGTGATCGTGGTTAAGGAAGAGAATGACACGCACCTCAACAGGTCGGACTAAGGAACAGGCAAATCACTGAAGCATTTCACAAAAAAACCCATTGTTTCAGATAGATCAAAGCAGGAACACAAGGAAAAGCTGGAGTAGGCCATTCAGCCCCTCCCTCCTACTTCATCATTTAATATAATTACATCTGTTTTTTTTCTTATAGCTATCAGGTTCCTGAACGGACTTGGACAACTTGAACTCTCTTTCAGCAACAGAACTCTACAGACCACCTCTCGCACCTCTCACTTCTCTCAGATTGTGTTTTCTTTTGTAATAACATCTTGTAGTTTGTTTTGTAAAGTATAATTCATGTACAATTTATATTATTTGTGAACCCACATACCTGAGATGCTGTTGCAAGCTTTTCTTTGTACCTATGTCTCACTGTACCTGTACAGTGTACCTGTACCTGTGTCTCACTGTACCTGTACCTATACCTGTACCTGGGTCTCACTGTACCTGTACAATGTACCTGTACCTGGGTCTCACTGTACCTGTACAGTGTACCTATACCTGGGTCTCACTGTACCTGTACAGTGTACCTGTACCTGTGTCTCACTGTACCTGTACCTATACCTGTACCTGGGTCTCACTGTACCTGTACCTATACCTGTACCTGGGTCTCACTGTACCTGTACAATGTACCTGTACCTGGGTCTCACTGTACCTGTACAGTGTACCTATACCTGGGTCTCACTGTACCTGTACCTGTGTCTCACTGTACCTGTACCTATACCTGTACCTGGGTCTCACTGTACCTGTACAGTGTACCTATACCTGGGTCTCACTGTACCTGTACAGTGTACCTGTACCTGTGTCTCACTGTACCTGTACCTATACCTGTACCTGGGTCTCACTGTACCTGTACAATGTACCTGTACCTGGGTCTCACTGTACCTGTACAGTGTACCTATACCTGGGTCTCACTGTACCTGTACAGTGTACCTGTACCTGTACCTATACCTGTACCTGGGTCTCACTGTACCTGTACAGTGTACCTATACCTGGGTCTCACTGTACCTGTACAGTGTACCTGTACCTGTGTCTCACTGTACCTGTACCTATACCTGTACCTGGGTCTCACTGTACCTGTACAATGTACCTGTACCTGGGTCTCATTGTACCTGTACAGTGTACCTATACCTGGGTCTCACTGTACCTGTACAGTGTACCTGTACCTGTGTCTCACTGTACCTGTACCTATACCTGTACCTGGGTCTCACTGTACCTGTACAATGTACCTGTACCTGGGTCTCACTGTACCTGTACAGAGTACCTATACCTGGGTCTCACTGTACCTGTACAGTGTACCTGTACCTGTGTCTCACTGTACCTGTACCTATACTTGTACCTGGGTCTCACTGTACCTGTACAGTGTACCTATACCTGGGTCTCACTGTACCTGTACAGTGTACCTATACCTGTGTCTCACTGTACCTGTACCTATACTTGTACCTGGGTCTCACTGTACCTGTACAGTGTACCTATACCTGGGTCTCACTGTATCTGTGCACATGTCAATAAACCTGGCTTGAGTTCACTTTGCCTCAAGTTTCTTGTAGTAAAAACAAAACCTCATATTATCCAAAAGAGCGCACTCAGTGACTGAACCCCTGAAAGGTAAGATAATTATTTGTCATACGTATATGTCCTATGTAAAAGACTTAGGTACATATATATTTAGCTAGGATGCCTAAGAGATTTGCATGGTACCATAGTTGTCAATGTGGAGCAAGTTTATAAGTTTGGCAGGAGCAAAAGGTGTTGGGATTGGTGAGGGTGGAGCACCGTGGGAGGGGTGTGGGACAGGTGGCAGAGAAGGAGAGCCAGGGGTGAGGGATGGGTGGTGAGGGTGCAGGCATCAGACACCAGGCAAGGTCATTTGATTCCAAGCAATTGGTTTATTGATCATTACAGAATGTCTCTCTGGTGCCTCCCACTCCCTCCCCGCTCCCTTCCCCTTTCCCCAACCATGATTCCCCTCTCCCTGCCCCCTCCCACTCTCAGTCCACAACAGAGACCCATATCAGAATCAGGTTTATCATCTCTCACGTATATCATGGAATTTGGTTTTTTTGTGGCAGCAGTGCAGTGCAATTCACGAATTTTCTGCAGTACCATGCGAAAGTGGGAACCGGAGAATCCAGAGAAAACCCTCGTACAGACTCCTTACAGATACCGTCGGAACCGAACACCGAACTCTGACACCCTGAGCCATGATAGCTTACTCTGGCACCTTCCCCTGCCCTTCCCAGTCCTAAAGAAGGGTCTCGGCGCAAAGCGTTGACGGTTTGGTCACTTCCATGAATGCTGCCTGACTTGATGAATTCCTCCAGTACTTGGCACGTGTTGCCGTCAAACACTCTACAGAGTTTCAAATGAAAATGAAAATACCACACTCCAGCCCCTGAGGGGAATTTTTGCTCATCTCGGTCTTGAGTAATAAAGCAAACAATATGAGTGTGAGGCTCCCAGTTGTAGATACTACAGCAAAGGGAAATACCGATCTACCATCAAGCCCATCAAGAATTCTGACGCATAGTGGGATCACCTCTAAACTGTGTTCGGTATAGGCCCAATCTGCACCGACAACGCCACTATCCCTCAAATCAGTCTTGTCACTCTTGTCAAATCCGCCCCCCATCACAGCACAGGTTGTGAGTCCAAGTACCACACTCCTCTACAGTGAAACCTATCCAATACTGAAAACCCCATGTAGAGTGGCCCCCAAGATGACCACAGCTTTGTCATGGTGTCTGGAGACTCGATGGCCTGGAGAGCTATGCTGGCTGGAGTCAGGCAGGGCTTTATGTTTTGGCTCTTGGTAGGGTCACCCAGGCCAAACAGGTCAAAGGGTAGAGGCCAGACTAAGAGTGGCCCACTGGTCATCCAGGTTCAGGGGTTCAGCTCAGGGTTAATAACTCTGACTGGTCAAAAACAAATTGTTATGGAAACAGCAGTGAAGACAGAGATGGAGGATTTTCATTGCTGCCCTAAACACCTGAGGCATAATGGCAGTAAGTAAGTAGATAGACTGGACATTGAGAGGATGTGGAGGAAGCTAGGGCCAGAAGGCACAGCCTCAGAATTTAGAACAGAGATGAGGAGGTATTTCTTTAGCCAGAGGGTGGTTAATGTTATTTATTTATGTATTTAATGAGTTACAACGCTGAATAGGCCCTTCCAGGCTGTGCCGCCCAGCGCTCCCCTGATTAAATCCTAGCCTGATAGCAGGACAATTAACCTACCAACCGGTACGTCTTTGGACTGTGGGAGGAAACCGGAGCACCCGGAGGAAACCCACACGGTCACAGGGAGAACGCACAAAGTCCTTACAGTCAGTGGCAGGTGGTGAGTCTGTGGAATTCATTGCCACAGATGACTGTGGGGGCTAAGTCACTGGATATATTTAAAGTGGAGATTCACAAATTCTTGATTAGTCAGGACATCAAAGGTTGTGGGGAGGTGACAGGAGAATGGGGATAAGAGGGACAATAAATGATCCTTTCCACATCTACCATGAAATTCAAATACTCCCCAAAACCCAGCAGCCCAGTAGCATAGTCATTAGTGTAACTGTAAGTCAGTTCTGATGAAGCTGATGAAGGGTATTTGTGGTGAACTATGTGCCTGTCGGGACACGCCCCCTGCTGACTGCTGTTCACCTTCTACATGCGAACCCCCAGTATGCTTACGTGGTCTTACCCGATGGGCGGGAGAACACGGTCTCCATCCGCGACCTGGCACCCGCACGTGCAGCAGACCACTACCCTGAAGGCTCTCCGGTAACTATGAACCCTGCACCAGAGTTGACACCGTGCTCACCAGGCCCTACACAGACTCCTCACGACACTTGTATACCGGGCGTTTCGTACGCATTTATACCAGGCGCCTCGCACATGCACGAGGGATCACCGGCGCCTAGTGGGCAAGAACAAGCGCAACCGGCGCCTAGTGGGCAAGAACAAGCGCAACCTCCGTCCCCTGTGCAATCACCAATGTTGCCGGCATCTATGCGGTCACAGCCGGTGCTACTTAGATCGCAGCGACAGATTCGACCACCTGATAGACTTGACTTGTAAGAAACTTCGCCACATGAGGACTCTTTCAAACGAAGGGGGGGTGAATGTGGTGAACTATGTGCCTGTCTGGACACGCCCCCTGCTGACTGCTCCTGTGGCTCCTCCCACAGGCCCCTGTATAAAGGAGATCTGAGGCCTGACGCTCGGCCTCAGTCTCCAGGACATAGTATGATGGACACTCACTCCTGGTTCCTTCTTCCAGTCAATAAAAGCCGATATCTCGCCTTATGTCTCAGTGTGAGTTATTGATGGTGCATCAGTATTGGCCTGAAACATCGGCTTTTTATTCCTCTCCATAGATGCTGCCTGACCTGCTGAGTTCCTCCAGCGTTTTGTGTGCTCTTTAAAGACAGAACTTTATTTTCCTTTTTCAAATATTTATCTAGCTCCCTCCTGAGACCCTCTTGGACTCTTGTCCGCACGGCACTAGACAATGCATTTTGAGTACTAGCCACTGAACCTCGTGGTCTGCCATGGGGCCATTCACCCCCATTACTTCCAAAGGTAGTTCGATGAACACAGAGTTAAGCAGTTGTTTCCAACTGTAAAGAGCATCGAGAGGTCAATTATCCCTGCGAGGTTGGAAAACTTCCCTGCAATCCACAGGAATGTTCTAATTAGTTTAAGATGGGAAGCAATTAAGTAAAAATTCAGTTCCCAGGCCCAAACTACCCGCTGAATGCCATGAAAACAAACTAACCTATACAAAATGGTGGAGGGACTTTTAAGGTGCTTGGAAGTAGTTGCAGAGGTGACGTCAGGGGTAAGTTTTTCACACAGTGAGTGATGGGTGCATCGAATGCAAAGAAGGCAGTAGAGGCGGATACAGAAGAGTCTTTTAAGAGACCCTTAGATAGGGACGTGGAGCTTAGAAAAATAGAGGGTTATATGGTCAGGAAATTCTAGGCAGCTCCTAGAGTAGGTTACATGGTCAGCACAACATTGTGGGCTGAAGGGCCTGTAATGTGCCGTAGATTTCTATGTTCTATATTCTAGGAACTCAGCAGGTCAAGCAGCATCTATAGAGAGGAATACAGTGTGTATTTAATATTTCAGTAATATTGGAATAATCTTGTAAATATATTGTTGATTCTTCGTTTGTTTAAATAATTCATTATAGGTTATATGTAAAAGGAAGTGAATTAGCTACTCCATGACACTACCGTGTGATACGTGCACATCTTGCTTTAAGTAAAAACAAAGCACGTTACTTAGCTCCCGACTCTCTCGTTTTCCTTTCAGTTGGTTTAAAGCTTTAAGGTTACAAAGCGAAGCATAAAGAGTCGGCGTTTCGGGCCGAGACCCTTCGTCAGGGCTGGAACGGAAGAGGGAAGTGGCCGGAGTAAGAAGGTGGGGGGGCGTAGAGGAGGAGGAGTACAAGCTGGTGGGTGCTCGATGAGACCAGGTGAGGGGAAGGCGGGTAGGAGGGTGTTTATGGAAACAAACTGTAATGAATCGGGGTAAATGAGTAGAACGTTACACTGATTTCGGGTGTGAGCTTTTTAATTCCTAAAATGCCCAGTTAACGTTTCTCTTGGATATCAGGGATAAGGTAATCCCATTGAATACCACTTCCCTGAGCAGGTTTTAATTTACATCTGAATAAACTTTATTCGTAATAAAAAATTATTTGCAAGAATAAACTTTCCATTCTTACATCCATAATCAATGCATTAAGTCGTCCTGTTACATTCCAGAAAACCTAGAGGACTGCAGCCACATGTGTGACCCCCCCTAATGCAGAAAGACACCACTTTAACTGGGACACCATGGAGGTTCCGGCACAGGCAAGCACAAGTATTTTTAGAAGTGTGTTTCTCCTCTAACAGCTCAGTAAACAAACATATCGAAATAGATGCCATCTACTAACCCCTAACAGCCAAAGAAACACGAGCCAAAAGAATTCAAAGGTCAACTGAAGAGGTAGCCAATCAGGACTGCCGCAAGCAAAAGGGGGCTATATAAAGGTCAGCACTCCCAGAGAGAAACACCATCAACTGTTCACTAAGCATGTCACCTCAACTGGTGATGAAACATCTGCAAGTTAATGGCCAAACTCGGTGAACACCGCAACATCAAGCACTATTACAATGATTAAGGGGTCTCCTCATCCAACCCGGCCCCTCCCTCTCCGGCAGCAGAAGAAACCTCCTTCCCCACCGAGTCTTGTGGTGGCTGCAAGGAGCTTCAGGCCGTAGACGAATACTGCTGACTGGCACCAATCCAGGCTGCAGGCGTACATGCTGAGGGACGCTCTTCTCTGAACGGGTTTCCTTCTCTACCTTTTGGAATTAATACAGGTCACGCAGTCGCATCTCTTATTTGCTTTCAATTTAGAGAGGATCAATGACCTTTCCAGCCCCAGGAATGGAGCGGGCATTTTATGCACAAAACCAGTTTTAAATTCACCTGAAAATTTCATCAGCTCTCTCTTAGCAGACCAGAGTGATGAATTCTGAAGAATGGTTTTAAATTCACCTGAAAATCTCATCAGTTCTGTCAATGAAAGCCAAGATGATAGTGAAGGCATGTCAGAAGGGCAATGTCATGATAATCGTTGGGGATTTTAATATGAAAGTGGATTGGGAAAACCAGGCCAGTACTGGACCTCAAGAGAGAGAACTTGTAGAATGTCCAAGGGATGGATTTATACAACAGCTTGTTGTTGAGCCCACTAAGGGATCAGATTGGGTGTTGTGCAATGATCCAGATGTGATAAGAGAGCTTAAGGTTAAGGAACCTTTGGGGAACAGTGATCACAATATTTTCAAGTTCACTTTGAAATTTGAGAAGGAGAAACTAAGTTCCAATGTGTCAGTATTTCAGTGGAATAAAGGAAATTGCAATGGCATGAGAGGGGAACTGGCCAAGGTTGACTGGCAAGAGACACCAGCAGGAAGGACAGCAGAGCAGCAATGGCTGGAATTTCAGCGAAAAATGAGGGAAGTGAAAGACAGATATATTCCAAATAAGACGAAATTTTTGAATGGAAGAAGGACACTACCCTGGCTGAGAAGTGAAGTCAGAGCCAAAGTAAAAGCAAAAGAGAGGGCATACAAGGAAGCCAAAGCTAGTAGCAAGATAGAGGATTGGGAAGCTTTTAAAAACTTGCATTAGAAAACTAAGGTGGTCATTAGGAAGGAAATAATTAATTATGAAAGGAAGCTGGTGACTGATATCAAAGAAGATACTGAAAGCTTTTTTAAGTATATAAAGGGTAAAAGAGAGTTAAGGGTAGATATAGGACCAATACAAAATGACACTGGAGATATTGTAATGAAAGACACAGAGATGGCAGAGGGAATGAATGTGTACTTTGCATCAGTCTTCACAGTGGAAGACACCTGCAGCATACTGGACATTCAAGAGTTTCAGGGAAATGAAGTTTGTGCAGTGAAAATTACGACTGAGAAGGTACTCAGGAAGCTTAATGGTCCGAGGGTGGATAAATCTCCTGGACTGGATGGAATGCACCCTCGGGTTCTGAGGGAAGTAGCTGGAGAGATTGCGAAGGCATTAACGATGATCTTTCAAGAATTGAAAAGAGTCTGGCATTGTACTGGATGACTGGAAAATTGCAAATGTTATTTCACTAATTAAGAAGGGTGGGAGGCAGCAGAAAGGAAACTATAGACCTGTTAGCCTGACATCAGTGGTTGGGAAGTTGCTGGAATCGATTGTTAGCTATGAGATTACGGAGTACCTGGAGGCACATGACAAGATAGGCCAAAGCCAGCATGGTTTCCTGAAAGGAAAATCCTGCCTGACTAACCTACTGCAATTTTTTGAGGGTAGACAAAGGAGACACAGTAGCTGTGGTGTACTTGGATTTTCAGAAGGCCTTTGACAAGATGTCACATAGAAAACAGAGAGTGAGAATAAAGGGATCCTATTCTGACTGGCTGCTGATTACCAGTGGAGTTCCACAGGGGTTGGTGTTGGGACCGCGGCTTTTTACGATGTATGTCAATGATTTGGACTATGAGAAATCATAGTGGATTTGTGGCTGAATTTGCAGATGATACAAAGATAGGTGGAGGAGCAGGTCGTGTTGAGGAAACAGAGAGCCTGCAGAGAGACTTAGATAGTTTAGGGGAATGGGCAAAGAAGTGGCAAATGAAATACAATGTTGGAAAGTGTATGGTCATGCACTTTGGTGGAAGAAATAAATGGGCAGACTGTTATTTAGATGGGGAGAGAATTCAAAATGCAGAGATGCAAAGGGACTTGGGAGTCCTTGTGCAGGATACTGTAAAAGTTAACCACCAGGCTGAGTCAGTTGTGAAGAAGGTGAATGCAATGTTGACATTCATTTCTAGATGTATAGAATATAAGAGCAGGAATGTGATGTTGAGGCTCTATAAGGCACTCGTGAGACCACATTTGGTGTATTGTGTGTAGTTTTGGGCTCTTTATTTCAGAAAGGACATACTGACATTGGAGAGGGTTCAGAGAAGATTCACAAGAATGATTCCAGGAATGAAAAGGGTTACCGTATGAGGAATGTCTGGCAGCTCTTGGGCTGTATTCCCTGCAGTTCAAGAGAATGAGGGGGCATCTCATACAAACATTTCGAATGTTAAAAGGCCTGAACAGATTAGATATAGCAATGTTATTTTCCATGGTAGAGGAGTCTAGGATAAGAGACATCAAGATTGAAGGACGTCCATTTGGAATAAAGATGTGGAGAAATTACTTTAGTCAGAGGGTGGTAAATCTATGGAATTTGTTGCCACGAGCAGCTGTGGAGGCCATATTGGAGTATAAAAGTTGCATCGTTTGCTGTGTAACCAAAACTATGTAGTCAGCTTTGAGCTTGCTATTTGCTATGCATGTATCCAATTTAGTAGGAGAATGAAATCTTAAGAATGTAGGAGACAATGGTGTGTTAGTGAGAGGCTAGCTAAGAGATGTAGATTATGTAGTCAGCTTTGATTAAGTCAATGGGTAGAAACAATAGTGGTGGATGTACTTGTGATACGCAACTGTAGACCGATTGGATATGCTAATACAACTAAACCAAGAGATCGCTATAAAAACTGTTATGTACAAGGATCGGTGGGCAATCAGCAACTAGCTCACTGACTGTCTCAGCTTTGATTTGCAAATTAAAGTTTAACCCTTCTTGAAGAATCTTCTGCGTCTCCTAGTCATTTGTGCGGCACGAGAAACCACGACAGCCGTCAGTGGGTGCATTTAAGACAGACACAGGTAGGTTCTTGATTAGCTGGGATATCAAAGGATATAGGGAGAGGGCAAGGGAGTGGGGATGATGGGAAGAATTGGATAATCCCATGATTGAATGGCAGAGCAGACTCAATGGGTTGAATGACCTACATCTCCTCCTATACCTTATGGTCTTATGATGAATTCTGAAAAACAGTTTTAAATTCACCTGAAAATCTCATTAGTTCTAGCTGAGCAGACCAGGGTGATGAATTCAAAATGAATTTTGGTGTCATCATTCCATGTTCTCTGAGAGTGATTAGTTATGGCTGTCATTTGACTGGTAACTTAGAAACCGTTCTAATGATCTGAAGATATAAGATGATCCTTAAGACAGCCACTGGTAATTAAAAATTATTTTATGAAATAAATATGTAATTTAAAAATTCCCATGTCCATAATGGTGGCAGTGAAATTATGGAATTAGCTGAAAAACAAACTAGTGGAAATTAAAACTAATGAAGATACTTTCTTAAGACCGTAAGGCATACAAGCAGAATTAGGCCATTTGGCCCATCAAGTCTGCTCCACCATTCCATCAGGCATCCGTTAGTCTCGTGAGACCATTTGCACCTTGGAAGTTTTCAAGGGCGCAGACCTGGGCAAAGTTGTATGGGAGACTGGCAGTTGCCCAAGCTGCAAGTCTCCCCTCTCCATGCCACCAATGTTGTCCAAGGGAAGGGCACTAGGGTCGATACAGATTGGCATTGGTGTCGTCACAGAGCAGTGTGTGGTTAAGTGCCTTGCTCAAGGACATAACACGCTGCCTCAGCTGAGGCTCGAACTAGCGACCTTCAGATTACTAGACCAACGCCTTAACCACTTGGCCACACGCCAACATCATCATCATCCTTATTATGTGTAATGTTGCCATTCAATTATGGCCGATTTATTATCCTTCTGAACTTCATTCACCTGCCTTCTCCCCATAACCTTTGATGCCCCGACCAATCAAAAACCTATCAACTTCCACTTTAAGTATACCCAATGACTTGACCTCTACAGTAGTCTGTTGCAATGAATTCACTAGATTCACCACCCTCTGGCTAAACAAATCCTTCTTGCCTCTGTTCTAAATGGATATCCCTCTATTCTGAGGCTGTGTCCTCTAGTCCTGGATTCATCTACTATTGGAAACATCCTCTCCATGTCCATTCTCTCTAGGTCTTTCAATATTCGATAGGTTTCAATTAGATCCCCCCCCCCCCCATTCTTCTAAAATCCAGCAAGTACAGGCCGAGAGCAGTTGTATTCATTAATGAGGGAGAGAGCAGAGCACATACCAGCACAGAAATGGTTTGCCATTGCCTTCTTCTGGGCAGTGTCTTTACAAGACGGGTGACCCCAGCCATGATCAATACTCTTCAGAGATTGTCTGCCTGGAGTCAGTGGTCACATAACCAGGACTTGTGATCTGCACCGGCTGCTCATACAACCATCCACCACCTGCTCCCATGGCTTCATGTGATTCTGATCAAGGGGGCTAAGCAGGTGCTATACCTTGCCCAAGGGTGACCCGCAGGCTAGTGGAGGGAAGGAGTGCCTTACAGTTCATACAATCCAGTGTTGCTCTGAAAGGTTCTGTCAGGATGGCCAAGGTTTTTAATGTCTATTTTCTCCCTGGTGTTTACTGAAGAGACGAACATCAATGCCAAAGAAATAAGGGGAATGGGTAGTGAGGTCTTGGAACATATGCACATTGTGAGGAACAAGCATTTGCGGCCTTGAAGTGCATTAAGGTGAACAAATACCCATGGTCTGACCAAGTACAATCCCAACTTTCTGGGAAGAAACCACGAAGGCCCTTGTAGAGGTATTTACTTCGCTGTTGGCCACTGCCAAAGCTCTAGAAGACTGGAAGTTGGCCAATGTTGTTCCGTTATTCAGTAAGGGTAGCAAGGACAGGCCAGGGAACTACAGGCCACTTGTAGGGAAGTAAGGGGAGGGAATTCTGAGGGTCATGATCAATCACCAGTTGGATAGTAAAGGCCCGATCAGGAATAGTCGGCATGCTTTAGTGTGAGGGAGGCCGTACCTTTGGAGCTCTTGAAGAGGTGACTAAAAGGTTACCTTTAGGTAGAGCAGCAGGTGTTAGCTATATGGACTTTGACGAGGTCCTGCATGGGAGGCTGATCAGGAAGGTTCAGTTGCATGGGCTCAGGGCGAACTAACGAGGTAGATTTCGATTTGGCTCGATGATAGGAAACAAAGAGTAATGGTTGAAGGGTGATACTCTGACTGGAGGCCTGTGACTGGTGTGGTGTCCCAGTGATGATTTGTCCGCAGATTTTAGAACTGGCTTATTTATACTGATTTTATTGAAGATATTATTGAATCGCCATGTCAAATTCCAAAGAAGCAAAGGGTGTGAAGTGCAAAAGAACTGCTAGTTGATGTGGAATGGCTAATGAAACAGTAGAAACTGCTACACTGAAAGCTCATGAGGTCAGGGATGTGCAGCTGTGAGAAATATTTATGTACAATACAGAAACCGGCGTTGTCTGCATGGATTGTCGTGATGCAAAAGTTGCTGGAGAATTTGCCAGCAGGAAGAAATGGAGTGATATTTGGAAACTTGACATTTTAAAGCATCATTTAGCAAGCAAACCACATATGGACGGTGTGCAAAAGCTCCAGCTACACTCCTGCTGCGTATGCTTTGTGAGAGTGCAGAGGAACGAGGGCGAAAGCAATCAAACCCAGAGGAGATCAACGCCTTATTAACAGTGTTTTGCTAGCTATTAAAATGAATACATCTACATATATAAAATCCAGCGCACATGTATTGTTGTCTCTTGGCAAAAATTTGCACAGCTCAAGATTTTTGCATACACTGGTTATTACAAATTATAGAGAGAACATTACCAAGAGGAAACCGCTTTGCACAGAGGGTAGTGAGTATTGTACCCAGCATGAGCAGCCAGAGGAAGTGGCTACAATTGCAACATTGAAGAGGCATTTGGATAGGTACATGGAGGAGAGGGGCTTGGAGGGTGATGGGCCAAATATGGGCAACCTGGACTAGGAGGGAGGAGTCGGGCCAAAGGGCTGTAATACTCTATGACTTGTCGAAAATAATGCTTTACACTGCAGCTACAGAACTGTGCAAAGGTCTTAGACACACACATATATAGATAGCCTGCCTAAGACTTTTGCACAGTACTACATTTGTCAACGTGGAGCGGAGAATGAGTTTGTAAATCTGGCGGGAGCAAAGGGTGTTGGGAATGGCGAGAGTGGAATGCCGTGGGAGAGGTCTGGGACAGGTGGCAGAGAAGTGCCCTGGACAGGGGTGGTGTGGATGCAGACACACCCAGCCCTGAGACTCCAGGAGAGTAATATGATTTCAAACAATTGGTTTATGTTGTGAAATTTGTTTTTTTTTGTGGCAACAATACAGTGTAATACATAAAATTACTACAGTAGAGTACAAAAGTCTTAGGCACATATATACAGTATATATAGCTCGGGTACCTAAGACCTTTGCACAGTACTGTAGACGTGGTACATGTGGCAATAGAAAGAGTAGGCTTATTTGCCACATGCATATTGAAACATGCAGTGAAATGGATCTCTTTGAGTCGACGGCCAACACAATCTGAGGATGGCTGGTGGCAGCCCGCAAGTGTCACCTCGTTTCCAACACTGCCACAGCACGCCCACAGCTTACTGACCCTGACCCGTACATCCTCGGAATGTGGGAGGAAACCAGAGCTCCCGGAGGAAACTCACACAGCCACGGGAGAATGTACAAACTCCTTACAGAGGGCAACAGAAGTTGAACCCCAATCAGTGATCTCTGGCGCTGTGAAGTGTTAAGCTTACTGCTACGCTATTGTGTCCATAAACCCATTCCAATTTATATTAAATTTCCAGCATCTGTTAATTTATTTTATCTTCTCCCCTAACAAAGCCATATTGCATACTTTCATGACGCTCAAACCCTGTGTATGCAGGTACGCCCAGTAACATCCCACCCAGCCAGCTTCACCTAGCACCTTCCAGTTATTCTCCTCCCCCTCCCCAACCGTTTTATTCTGGGGTCTCCCCCCCTTCCTTTCCAGTCCTAAAGGGTCTCGACTCAAAACGTCCTTTGCATAGATGCAGCCCGACCTGCTGAGTTCCTCCAGCATTTTGCGTGTGTTGTGTTGCTTTGTATTTCCAGCATCTGCAGACTTTCTCGTGTCTTTGACTAATCCCTGCCTTGGGAGGGTAGGCGGACGTCAGACTCTGTTCGGTCGCTTACTGTCCACAGCAGGAACCAATCCAGAATCTGGTGTATTCTCAAAGCTGATAACCCTGAGCCATCTCGCTGAAAACTCTGGAATGTAGTCAGTCAGCTCCCCGGCTGGTTTTCGGTGTCGACTGCGAGGGGGCAGTGCAGACAGCGTGCGGTTCTGGAGACGGGCGAGCTGTGTTGTCAGAGAGGGAGGCACGGGGACGCGGGAGTTCAGAGAGGGAGGCGGAAAAAGGTAGTTTTTAGGCAGGTAGGTAGCTGGAAGAGAGGGAACAGTCACGGAGCGAGTTTAAAAGGGAGGGGAAGAAAGTGTTAACAGAGAGGGTAGACTGAGTTTGGGAGGGGAAGAGAGAGATAGAGGGGCAGTTGAGGGAGAGGGACACGGTTTAGGGAGGGTGTGTGTTTACAGACGGCTGGTGTGAGGAGAAGTGACCGACTAACAGGCGGCAGCGAGGTGCACCGCAGGTGCGGAGGGACCGGTTCTGCTTCTGGAAGCGATGCGCTGCAGCGCGGACGTGCGGCGATGAGAAAGTCGGGGCCGGGAGAGACCCTGAGCCGCCTGTTGCGGAGGCGCAGCTCGCCCTCGCTGTACACGGTAGCCCCGGTGTCGGACCGGGAGCCTGGTGAGTGGAATTGGGGCTGGGGAGGGTCGGCCCGCAGCGCTGGTACGAGTTGCGGGGTCCCGGGGACTGCGGGGGGTAGGTGTTGATACCGCGGGGTTTCCATGTCGCGGTATTCCCGGGGGGTGGGGGTGTCTCTGGGTTTATGACGCAAATGGTGTGTTTAAGTGATATCGCGGGGTTCACGGCGCAAGCGAGGAGGATTAACTGCGTATTGCGGGGGGATTTACATGCGCGGGGGCTCCTGCACGGAAAGTTTACATGTTGCGGATCCCCCGCTGCGGGTTGCCGGATCCCAGTGATCGCAGTGTCGTAGCCGAATTTCCCAGAGGCGTTTATCTCGCGGTGGTCGTTGAGTCCGCACGTTGGACGAAATTCCCCCCGGTTGGTGTCCGGAGACTCCCTTTCCCCGGTCTATCCGCTGTGTCCTATGGGGTCTTGCTGAACCCTTTCCCATCCAACCAACATCTCACTTGAAATAGCTAAGACGTGCCTTTTTATAGCAACCTTTTACGGCCTCGGTTTTCTCAGATTTGTACTGCCCGGGACAACCAACAAAACCTAGCCGCTGTTACAATGGAGCGTATGTATCCGACTACAAGTCCGTAGCAAGCTCCCAGAGTTGGACTTCATAGCTTGAAGATTCGTTGAAGGGGTGGGTGTAGGTCTCCATTAAATAAAGAAGAGGTATTGGAAACCTCAGTGGGGCATAAAGATGGGTGAATCCTCAGGACCTGGATGTGCTGGCTTTGGAGGGTCCACAGGAGGTTCAAGAATGATCCTGGGAATGAAAGGGTTAATGTATAAGGAGCTTTTGCTAGCTCTGGACCTGTAATCGCTGGAGTTTCGGGGAATGGTTATTACCCCCTCAGCCACCAGACTCTTGAATCAAAGGGGGTAGTTTCACTCAGCTTCACTTGCTGCATCATTGAAATGTGCCCACAACAAATGGACTCACTTTCAAGGACTCATGTTCTCAATATTCCTTGCTTATTTTTTTTAATTAATTTATTTTGGTTGAATGCCCTGTTGGTGCGGTGGCTTTCATTGATTCTGTTATGGTTATTACTCTAATATGGATTTATCCAATAACCTCACAAGAGAATGAATCTGGGTTGTGAATGATGATGTATGTGTACTTTGATAATAAATTTACTTTGAACTTTGAATGATGGGGGGGTGGGATCTCATTGAAACCCATCAAATAGTGAGCGTGGAGAGGATTGTTTCCTGCATTGGGGGGGGGGGGATCTAGGACCAGAGGGCATAACCTCAGAATAGAGGATGTCCCTTTAGAACAGAGATGAGGAGGAATTTCTTTAGCCAGAGGCTGGTGATCGGAAACCATTGCCGCAAACGACTGTGGAAACCAAGTTACTGGGTCCATTTAAAATGGAGGTTAATAGGTTCGTGATTAGCCAGGGTATCACAAATTGTAGAGAGAAGGCAGGAGAGTAGGGTTGAGAGGCATAATAAATCGGCCATGATGGAAAGACAGAGCAGACTCGAAGGGCCGAGCGGCCTCATTCTGCTGCTATGTCTTATGGATGAAATTTATTGTAGACAGCTTTGGGAGACAGGGGAGGAGATTGCTGGAGCTCTGGTTAAGATGTGTTAAATGCGACAAAGTTTGATGCTCCGGCTGTTGCTTTTGTGACATACTTGAATGTGGGAGACTGGATCAGTAAGTTTACAGGTGACACATAGATTGGCAGAATTGGTCCATGGCCGCCTCTTGTGCCAAGATAAGGAGCAACACCTTGTATTCTGTCTGGGTAGCCTCCAACCTGATGGCATGACTATCAATTTCTCCTTCTGGTAAAAAATGTTTCCCTTCCCATCCCCTCTTCTATTCCCCACTCTGGCCCCTTGCATCTTCTCACCCTATCACCTCCCCCTGCTGCCTCTCCTCCTTCCCTTTCTCCTACAGTCCACTCCACTCCTATCAGATTACTTCATCTCCAGCCCTTTACCTTTCCAACTCTTCACCTATCACCTTCTGACTAGCCTCCTTCCCCTTCCCTCCAGTCGTGAAGAAGGGTCTCAGCCCGAAACGTTGACTGTTTATTCATTTCGGTGAATGCTGCTTATCCCGCTGAGTTCCTCCATCATTTTGTGTGTGCTGCTTTGCATTTCCGGCAGCTGCAGAATCTCTTGTGTTTAAGAGACGATAACAGTTTGGAGTGTAGTATTAGGTTAGAAAGAGATGTCAATGTCTCGATGTGGGCTGAGAAATGGCAGATGAAGTTTAATCTGGATGAATGTAAGGTGGAATATTTTTGGAGTACTGATCGGGCCACGATATATATCTTAAGTAATAGAATCTTGGGGAGTATTAAGACATTGAGGGACCTTGGAGTATATCAATGCTTTATTGACAAGACAGTGCAGGTAGATAATGTTTTGTAACTTCAAAACATTAAACTAATTCTAAAAGAAGACACAGGAGTCGAAAATGTGAGTATAACTTCGTGTTTACTTTAAGTGAGGTGCACACGTGGTAGTGTGGTGACTTCTGCCATTTACATACTTTTACAGATAATCTGTAATGCGTTATGTAAGAGCATTGTTGGATTCTGTTGTTCACAAGATTACTCAGATATTATGTAGACAGATAACAATGAGGAAGTCAGATTCACATGCACATCGAAAGATACATTGATGTGTGTCATTTGCATCAACAACTAACACATGTAAGACAGCAACAACAACAAAATGCCAGCAAAACAAGTCCTCCTCCACCCCCCCCAACTCATCCGTTCACTCACACATTCAGTCAGACCTCCCACTCTAGGACCCTCGGACTTGCACGGACCTCCGAGCCCAGGACTCGCTGGACTCTGTCCTCAGTGCCTGCCGACCCGACCTCGAACCTGGACTTCGGGATTGACGTGGACCTCGCTGACCTTGGGGTGGTGGTGGCTGTTTACTCGCCACATGCCTCCTGTCCGCCTTCATAAGTTGGGGCACGGAATACAAGAGTGGGCAGGATATGCTCCAACTTGATGAGATGTTAGCTGGAGAACTCCACAGTCCTGGTTACGAGGATGTGATGGCCGTGGAGCGGGTCTAGAGGAGTCTCACCATGACGTGGCCTAAAATGGAGCAGTTCAGATATGAGGAGACTGGAGAGGCTGAGTTCATTCTCCTTGGAGTGGAAGAGGGTTAAGAGGGGATTAGATTGAATTACGTAAAATTATGAGTATAGGTGGGTTGGGCCAAATAGTCTGTTTCTAGGAGTCTTTGACTGACTAATTAGCGATGCCTAGGGAACTCCCTGCAATCTGACATAATCCTGCATTATCCGCTGTGACGGACTGGAGCTGGGTTCACATAGTTAATCTCTGCCGCTTGCATCTCATTCTCCGGTGTATAAGGGATATTATGACAATGTCATCAATTCAAGTTTGCTGACTGTGTGGTTTTCCAGAATTTCCACACGGGAGCTCTGCATCAAGATCGTTTAATTAAAGCAAGTTTGGAGACTTGATGAAGTTGTTAATCATGAGAGGTACTTTTTAATAACCTGGGCAGCCCGCTCTCTGGAAATGATGTCACGGAGAGTGGGGACACACAAGTCGGCAGATGCTGGAATCTATAGCAAAGCACAGTCTGCTGGAGGAGCCCAGCAGGTCGAGCAGCATCTGTAGAGAGGGAATTCGTGTTCAGCCTTTCAGATCCAGACCCTTCATCTTTACCTCTGTCCAAATGAAGAGTCTTGACCCAGAATGTTAACTGTCTGTTCTCTCCACAGATGGTACCTGACTTGCCGAGTTCCTCCAGCTACTACACACAAAATGCTGGTAGAACACAGCAGGCTAGGCAGCATCTATAGGGAGAAGCGCTGTCGAAGTTTTGGGCCGAGACCCTTCGCCCTGATGAAGGGTCTCAGCCCGAAACGTCAACAGCGCATCTCCCTATAGATGCTGCCTAGCCTGCTGTGTTCTACCAGCATTTGAAGGGTCTCGGCCCAAAACTTCGACAGCGCTTCTCCCTATAGATGCTGCCTAGCCTGCTGTGTTCCACCAGCATTTTGTCTGTGTTAGACAATAGACAATAGGTGCAGAAGTAGACCATTCGGCCCCTCGAGTCTGCACCACCATTCTGAGATCATGGCTGATCATTCACTATCAATACCCAGACCCTGCCTTGTCCCCATATCCCTTGATTCCCCTATCCATCAGATATCTATCTAGCTCCTTCTTGAAAGCATCCAGAGAATTGGCCTCCACTGTCTTCCGAGGCAGTGCATTCCACACCTCCACAACTCTGGGAGAAGAAGTTTTTCCTCAACTGACCTCTTATTCTCAATCCATGCCCTCTGGTACTGGACTCTCCCAACATCTGGAACATATTTCCTGCCTCAATCCTATCAAATCCTTTAATTATCTTAAACGTTTCAATCAGATCCCCTCTCAATCTCCTCATTTCCAGTGTTGTTGTTTGAATTTCCAGCATCTGCAGATTTCCTCGTGTTTCCTCTAGCTACTCTTGCTTTCTTTTTTGCTTTGGGGGAAGTTTAATAAGGAATGTTGAAGATTAAAGGTTAGCTTTATTTGTTGCATGTACATCGAAACATACAATGAAATGTGAAATTTGCGTCAAATCAAATCTGCGAGGATTGTGTCGGGCAGCCTGCAAGTTGAGTGAAGAGCTTGCCATGGGCGAGTAAAGGATTTAATGAATGGACCTCTGGCCTGGACAACTTTCAGCAAACTGGGAAACTCCTCAAACCAACAAACGCAAAATGCCGGATGAACGCAGCAGGTCAGACAGCAACTTTGGAAGTGAAGAAACAGTCTGAACTCTCTAGTCCTGGCGACAGCCCTGTAATTCTCCCCTGTAGCCTCACACCCTTCTCATATGGTGACCAGACCTGCAGACACAGCTCCTCTGGCAACTAGTGTTGGATGTGATCACTGTCTGCCTTTCTAGATGTGAGCCACAACCCAACAGGCAGATGCTTAAGGCAAAACACATAACATGTTGGAGGAACTGAGCAGGTTAGGCAGCATCTATAGAAATGAATAAACAGTTGACTTTTCAGGTGAGATTCTTTGGGACTGAAATGGAAGGGGGAAGACACTAGTATAAAAAGGTGGGGTGAGTGGGGAAGGAGGATAGCTAGAAGGTGAAACCAGGTGGGTGGGAAAGGTAAAGGGCTGGAAAAGGAGGACTCTGACAGGAGAGGAGAGTGGAGGAGAGGTGAGAGACAGGTGAGAAGAGGTATGCGGTCAGAGTGGGGAATAGAAAAAGAGGGGAGGGGAGAGGGAATTTTTTTTACCAGAAAGAGAAATCGATATTCATGGCACCAGGTTGGAGCACTTTTTGGTCAGGCTTTGACTGCCAGAAGCTGCTTTAATGATTGCAGTGTCAGCTTCATAATGTGCCCACTACAGTGCTCGAACACTTCCCAGCAAACTCCGCTGAACTCAGCCATGGCGGCACAGCCACGTACTGGTGAGCACTACGCCCTACAGTGGCAGCGACCCAGGTTCAACTCCCACCGCAGTCGGTAAGGAGTTTGTCCCGTGACCGCGTGGGTTTCCTCCGGGTGCTCCGGTTCCCTCCCACTGTTGAGAGATGTGCCGGTTGGTAGGTTAATTGATCGTTGTAAATTGTTTGGTGATTGTGCTCGGGTTAAATCGGGGGTTGCTAGACAATACGGCCTGAAGAGCTGGGAGTCTCAATAAATATAATTTAATAAAAACTAGCCGACTTCCTGAGTACCACATATTTCTATAACTGTTCATGGTCATATGTACTTTCTTGTTAGTCCTGAGCAGGAGTTTATTGAAGTATTTCCTACTTACCTGAGTGAGCATCCACAGTGCCCCCAACAATGGGGAGCACGGCAGCGTAGGGGTTAGCACAACACCGTTATAACCCGGGTTCAATTCCCACCACTGCCTGTGAGGAGTCTGTATGTTCTCATGGGTTTCCTCCGGGTGCTCTGGTTTCCTCCCACGCTCCAAAGGCGTACGGGTTAGGGTTGGTATGTTGGTGCTACAGGTGTGGCAAGCTTCGGGGGCTGCCTCCGCCCCCTCAGCGCATCCTCGGACTGTGTTGGTCGTGAACGCAAACGCCACATTTTGCTGTATGTTTTGATGTTCATGTGACTAATAAAACTAATCTTTTAAAAAAAACACTCCATCTTCAACGTACTAGAGGGCATAGGTTTAACGTGAGAGAGGAGGGACTTAATAGGAACCTGAGGGGCAAATTCTTCACACAAAGAGTGGTATCTCTGTGGACGAGCTGTCAGCAGAAGCGGTTGAGGCAGGAACGTTAACAGCATTTAAAAGTCAATTGGACAGGTATATTGGGAGACAAGGTTCTGGACCAAACACTGGTAGATGAAACTATTTTGGACAGGCATCTTTGGTTTGCATGGACCAGGTGGGCAAAAGGGCCTGTTTCAATGCTGTGTGTCTCTGTGCTCAGTGGCCATTTTATTATGAAGCTCCTGTACCTAATAAAGTGGCCACTGAGTGTACGTTCACGGTCTTCTGCTGCTGTAGCCCATCCACTTCAAGGTTTGACGTGCTGTGCATTCAGAGATGCTTTTCTGCACACCGCTGTTGTAACGTGTGGTTATTTGAGTTGCTGCCACCTTCCTGTCAACTTGAACCCATCTGGGCCATTCTCCTCCGACCTTTCTCATTAACGAGGCATTTTCGCCCACAGAAGTGCTGCTCTTTGCTTTTCGCACCACTCTCTGTGAACTCTAGAGATGGTTGGTGTATGAAACTCCCAGGAGATCAGCAGTTTCTGAGACGTGCCAGCAATCATTCCATGGTCAAAGTCACGTCTTCCCCATTCTGATGTTTGGTCTGAAAAACAGCTGAACCTCTTGACCGCGTCTACCTGCTTTTATGTATTGAGTTGTTGCCACGTGATTGGCTGATTGGATTTTTGCATTAACGAGCAGCTGTATGGGTGTATCCAATAAAGTGGCTACTGAGTGTATATCAAACCAAATTTAATAAGTACATTTATGTCACAATATACAACCCTGAGTTTCATTTTCTTGCGGGCATACTGAAACTATAGAATAGATTTAGCGGAGTCCAGGGGTATGGGGAGAGGGCAGGAAAGGGGTACTGATTGTGGATGATCAGCCATGATCACATTGAATGGTGGTGCTGGCTCAAAGGGCTGAATGGCCTACTCCTGCACCTATTGTCTATTGTCTAATAACGACCATTACAGAACCAATGAAAGACTGCCTAGCTGGGGCATTCAACCAGAGCACAGAAGACAACAAACTGCAAATACCAAATTAAAGAAATAATAATTAAAAAAACAATAAATATGGAGAACGTGAGATGAAGAGTCCTTGAAGGTGAGCCCATGGATTGTGGGAACATTTGAATGATGGGGCAAGAGAAGCTGAGTGAAGTTATCCCCTCTGGTTCAAGAGTCTGATGATTGAAAGATAATAATTGTTCCTGAACTTGCTGGTGTGATCCCTGAGGTTCTTGTATCTTCCTCCCAATGGCAGCAGCTACAAGCAAGCATGCTCTGGGTGGTGGGGGTATGATGTACGGATTACAGTGGGTGAAGGCTAGTAAATGTAGGGCTGACTGGGCTGAATGGCCTGTGGCTATGAAACTGATGTTGTTCATGGAGTCCTTTCCTTTAGCAAGCAGAGTTACACCCAGTTTCCCAGACGTGATGCATTATTCAGCAGCATACCAATCTTTTTTTGTACTTCTCTGCCAATAAAGCTAATAGTTTGTTTGCCTCTTCTCCCAGTTGAGTGTGTATATTACACGCTGCTTAGTGGCTCAGGTTGCCTGGGAAACGTGCATTGCAATGAGCAAACTGCGCTCTAAACCCCATGAGATCTTAAGCTATTAAATATCAACTAATGTTTGATTATTTATAATGGTCATCCTCGCTCGGCATTTTGGGGATTTGTGCATCAATGCCTGATGTGATTTATTTTTGATAGGGTTTATAAATAAAGGTTTGTCAATTATGTAAGAGTCAGCCAGAAGAGTATGTTTCCTACAGCAGCCGAGTATGTTTTCCTGGTCACTTGATTATTATCTGCTGTGTCGTATGACGTGGGCAATCATGGTCTTCCCATGACTATGATCATTCTTGGCAAATTTTTCTACATAAGTGTTTTGCCATTGCTGCCTTCTGGACAGTGTCTTTACGAGATGGGTGACCCCAGACGTTATCAATACCCTTCAGAGATTGTCTGCCTGGAGTCAGTGGTCGCATAACCAGGACTTGTGATATGTATGGGTCCTGGTGCAGGGATTAGAATGCAGTGGACAAGGAACAGGGACAGGTTCTATCTGTTCTTCTCTAAGACTGTGGCTGATCTGATTTCTGAACCAGATGTATGTCGAGTAAATCTTCGAATAGCTTTGAATGCTCTAGCCCCCTTCCTTAAATAAGGAGTCTACAACTCTACCTCGCCCTCCAGATGTGGTCTTACCAGTGTCTGCTGTAACTGAGGCGCACCCTGTCAATATTAGGCCCTTCTTTCAGTTAGTCCTGATGAAGGGTCTTGGCCTGAAATGTTGACTGTACTTCTTCCTATAGATGCTGCCTGGTCTGCTGCGTTCCACCAGCATTTTGTGTGGGTTGCTTGAATTTCCAGCATCTGCAGATTTCCTCATGTTTGAATATTAGGCATATGCTGTCACCCCTCACCATCTGTCCTTTTTCTCTCTCCTCCTGATTTACCCAGTTCCTCCAACACCTATCTGAGTCCCCACCATCCTGCTTCTGTCCCCTCCCACACCCACTCCCATCTGTCCATCACCCACAGACCCCTCCCACTGGGTCCCCACCCCCCACTGTTACCGTCTGTCCATCACCCACACACTCCTCCCACTGGGTCCCCTCTCCCCACTGTTACCGTCTGTCCATCACCCACACACTCCTCCCACTGGATCCCCTCCCCCCACTGTTCCCACCTGTCCATCACCCACACACTCCTCCCACTGGGTCCCCTCCCCCCACTGTTCCCATCTGTCCATCACCCACACACTCCTCCCCCTGGGTCCCCTCCCCCCACTGTTCCCATCTGTCCATCACCCACACACTCCTCTCACTGGGTCCCCTCCCCCCACTGTTCCCATCTGTCCATCACCCACACACTCCTCCCACTGGGTCCCCTCCCCCCACTGTTCCCGTCTGTCCATCACCCACACACTCCTCCCACTGGGTCCCCTCCCCCCACTGTTCCCATCTGTCCATCACCCACACACTCCTCCCACTGGGTCCCCTCCCCCCACTGTTCCCATCTGTCCATCACCCACACACTCCTCCCACTGGGTCCCCTCCCCCCACTGTTCCCGTCTGTCCATCACCCACACACTCCTCCCACTGGGTCCCCTCCCCCCACTGTTCCCACCTGTCCATCACCCACACACTCCTCCCACTGTTCCCACCTGTCCATCACCCACACACTCCTCCCACTAGGTCCACTCCTCCCACTGTTCCCACCTGTCCATCAGCCACACACTCCTCCCACTGGGTCCCCTCCCCCCACTGTTCCCATCTGTCCATCACCCACACAACCCTCCCACTGGGTCCCCTCCCCCCAGTGTTCTCATCGATTCATCACCCACACACTCCTCCCACTGGGTCCCCTCCCCCCACTGTTCCCATCTGTCCATCACCCACACACCCCTCCCACTGGGTCCCCTCCCCCCACTGTTCCCATCTGTCCATCACCCACACACTCCTCCCACTGGGTCCCCTCCCCCCACTGGTCCATCTGTCCATCACTCACACACTCCTCCCACTATGTCCCCTCCCCCCACTGTTTAATTTTCACATCTGGCCATTTCTGGCATCTCCAAGCCTGAGTGCTTGAAGCCACAGTAAGCAAAACTGTTCTGAATTGTCTTGCTGCTTATTTCTTGCCAGCTATCAGTGACATAAATCACTGCTTTCTGAACACAAACACACACAACTGATGTTATTTAAAAGATGTTCAGTCTAAGCATGGTGTAGTGTCTAGCAGCCACACAACTGCACGTGGCTGATGCTATTTAGAACTTCAGCAGCCAACTCATCTCTTGTCCCAATTAAACAGCATAGTGTCCCAAATAAACTAAGGGAATCCCGGCTATTTTCTTGACTTGTTTTTGTTCTTTAAGAGTTGTCCCAAATAAGTGCCTGCCCAATTTTATATACGTTTGTATAATTGTCTTTCTTTATTTGTATTTATTGCACTGTGAAGCTGCTGCAAATTTCATAAGCTATGTCAATAACACTAAAGCTGATTTTGGCATCAATGAAGAGTCTTAACCTGAAACGCTGACAGTTTATTCCTCTCCATACTGTAGGTGCTGCCTGGCCTGCACTGTTTGGTGTGCGTTTGTCAAATATCTCTGCTATCTCTTGCATCTCTCTTGCCATTTAGATAACTTGCTATGTGTTTCTGCCAGCAAGTCATTTCCCATTTTCCCATGCTACACTCCACGTGCCAGATCTTTGCCCCTGCCAGTGACTCGTGGGTGGAGAGAAAGGCAAGGGCCCAGTGTATGTTCTCACCTCTGCAGCTTTTTTAGTGATTGTATTCTCAGACTGTTCCTGCCTTTCCTCATTAGTTCCTAGGTTGATTAGTCTACATCACTGTTGAAATATTATCCATTGTAGGAGGTCAAACCAGATATTTTCAGAAGAAACAGTTAATTTCTTAAATGATACTATTGTACCTGCCTCAACCACTTCCTCTGGAGCTCGTTCCATATACTCGCCACCCTCTGGGTGAGAACGTTGCCCCTCAGGCCCCTTTTAAATATTTACCCTCTCACCATAAATCAAAGGTTCCTAACCTTTTTTTATGCCATGGGCCAATACCTTTAAACAGGGGGTCTGTGGATCCCCTGTTGAGAAATCCTGCACTAAATCTACGCCTTGTAGTTTTAGATTCCCTACCGTGGGAGGTGGCTGGTGGGGTGGAGATACGTCTCTACCAAAGAATGTGTAAGGTGCTCCTTCCCTCCACTAGCCTGCAGGTCACCCTTGGGCAAGGTGTAGCACCTGCTTAGCCCCCTGATCTGGGTCACGTGAAGCCATGGGAGCAGGTGGCGGGCGGTCGTATGAGCAGCTGGTGCAGATCACAAGTCCTGGTTATGTGACCACTGACACCAGGCAGACAATCTCTGAAGAGTATTGATAATGACTGGGGTCACCCGTCTTGTAAAGACACTGCCCCAGAAGAAGGCAATGGCAAACCACTTCTGTGGAAAAATTTGCCACGAACAGTCACGGTCATGGAAAGATCATGATCGCCCAAGTCATATGGCACAGCACATAACGAACAAATGAACCCTGGGGAAAAGATTGTTACAATCCATCTTTTCAATGCCTATCATAACTTTATAACCTCCTTCAGCTTAATCTTCATTCTCCTGTCAGTGTTCGATACCTGCTGTTTTCTGTGAAGAGTTGGTATGTTTCTCCCTGTGACCATGTGTGTTTCTTTTGGGCTGCTCCTTTCCTCCCACATTCCAAAGACGTACGGGTTAAGTTGAGGGCACGCTATCTTTGCACCGGAAGCATTGTGATGCTTGCGGGCTGCCCCCAGCATATCCTCACTTACTTGACTTGAGGGAACAATGGATTTTACTGTGCGTCAAGCTAATACAACCTTCAAAATCTGGTTTATTATCATTACATATGTTGTGAAATTTGATGTTTTTTGGCAGCAGTACAGCATCAGCCTTTGAAAGACAACTTTCTTCCTTATGCCCACCTGAAATGGGCAACTCCTTGTTCAAGAACAATGCTCCCTTGTTCTGGAATCAGAATCATATTTATTATCACTGACATATCTTGTGAAACCTGCCGCACAGTACGATACTTGAAGTTACGATAAGAAATATTAAAAAATAAGTTTCGTACAAAGAAAGCAAAATAGAAAGGTAGAGTTCATGGTCCATTCAGAAATCTGATTTTGGAGCAGAAGAAGGTGTTCCTGAATCACTGAGTGTGGCCCTTTAGACTCCTGTACATCGTCCCTGATGACTGTAACGAGAAGAGAGCATGTTCTAGATGGTGAGGGTCCTTAGAGATGGGTACCACCTTCTTTTGAAGGTATCATTGATGGGAGGAGGCTTGAGCTGGCTGAGATTACATCCCTTTGCAGCTTTTTCTGATCCTGTGCATTCGAGCCTCCACACCAGACGGTCAGAACACTCTCCACCGTACATTTATAGAAACTTGCTGGAATCTTCAGTGATGTACCAAAGCTCCCCAAAATGTTAATGAAATGCCATGGTTCCTTTGCGATTGCATGAATGTGTTGGGCCCACGATAGATCCTCTGAGATGTTGAAACCCTGTGGGTGCTGTTTAAATGTGGGGAGGGTCCCATTCCAGAACTCCCTCCCCCGCTGGGTGAAAATATTCTCCTCGTTTCCTCTCGTACCTTTTCTGCTAATAGTTTGAATTCTCTGCCACTTGATGTTTGACTTTGGGCAATGGGTCTTTTCTGTTCATGTAATAAATCTCACTGAAGCCTTCTTCCCCTCTGCCATCAGTTTTCTGAATGGACAATGAATCCATGTACACTGTAGGTTTTTCTTCTTTCTTTGCTCTCTTTGCACTGATTTAATTTCATCTTATATATACAGTACTGTGTGGCGGGGTGGAGATACATCCCTACCAAAGGAGGTGTGAGATGCTCCTTCCCTCCACTCGCCTGCAGGTCACCCTGGGACAAGGTGTAGCACCTGGTTAGCCCCCAATCAGGGTCACGTGAAGCCATGGGAGCAGGTGGTGGACGGTCGTATGAGCAGCCGGTGCAGATCACGTCCTGGTTATGTGACCACTGACACCAGGCAGACAATCTCTGAAGAGTATTGATAATGGCCGGGGTCACCCGTCTTGTAAAGACACTGCCCAGAAGAAGGCAAAGACAAACCACTTCTGTAGAAAAGTTTGCCAAGATCAATCACGGTCATGGGACCGTGATTGTCCACGTCATAGGGCATGCACTTGATGATATACATGTACATAAAAACAAATATATATGATATTGATTGCAATTTATAGTTTTTATTATTATGTACTGCAACGTACTGCTGCCGCAAACAACAAATTTCATGACATATGCCAGTGATATTAAACGTGATTCCGAATCTCACAGAATCTTTCCCTCCGCCTCCTTAATTCTATATAAAGCACCCCCAGCCTCTCCAATCCTTCCTTGTTACTTCGACAGTCTGGTCCTCATCAGTCGTCTCTGCACCTCTCCTGTGCAATCACAGTTTTCCTATACTGCGGTGACCGGAACTGCAAATGGTGTTCGAGCCACAAGAGAGTTCAGATGCTGGAATCTGAAGCAACGACCAGTCTGTGGGAGGGTTGGGCATCTCCTCCTAGCAGTCCCCTCCACTCCCAGACCTGACGCAGCCTTTCATCCCGACGTGCCGACAGTTCCCTCCACCCCACAGACGCTGCTCGACCAGCAGATTGTGTGCTGCCGCAGATTTGGAGAGCCAACTGCTGGCCTGACTAGCGTGGAGTACAGCTCTAGCAGAACCTCCTGCTCTTGCCTGCCTCAGCTCATGACGAGAAGCAAGACATACATGTTTTTAACTGCTTCCTCACTTGTCCAGCTGTGTGTGAGGTGTGCTCCAGGACCCTAGTTCTCCTTCACATCTCTGTATGCCCTACGTGTATTGAATATTGTTTTGCATACCCTTTTCCAACTCTGAATTCATTTCCATTTAACACCATAGGACATAGGAGCAAATTAGGCCATTTGGCCCATTGAGTCTGCTCTGCCACTTGACCATGACTGATTTATTTCCCCCCTTAACCCCATTCTCTTGCCTTCTTGTTTGATACCCTTACTAATCAAGAACCAATGAACCTTATCTTTGAATATAACCCTTTATAATTTTGCCATTTTCTTGCCCCGGTCACTGATATCCTCTTTGCACCTTGCTATCGGCAGACTCTCCTGCAGATCAATACCATTGAGGTCAACAAGATGTAGCTGATGGGGTTGGGGAGTCCCACCAAGACCTGGGATTCTCTCAGTCTGGGGTGATCCTGTATTTCTAGTTCCCGACTCTCTTTCCCCCTCATCCCAGCTCCGAGACCTGTAATGTGTCCAATGTAAGCTTGATGAACAACACATGGTCATCCATCTGTAAATTACAGCTATCTCGACCAATAGTGTTCTGACAGTGTTGGGTAAATCCTATTACATTTAATCTCCACCCTATCACATACACTTGTTCTGTTCTATTCCCAACTCCCCTCCCCTTGATCTCTTTCTGTCCCTACCCTCTTCTTCTCTCTCTCCCCCCTCATCCACTCCCCTTCTCTCTTTTCACTCCTCTGCTTGTTTCTCCCCTCCTCTTCCTCTCTCCCTCCTCACCCTCCTTCCCCCTCTCTCCCCGTCCCAATCTCCTCCTATTTCTCCCTCTCCGTCCCTCCTCCCACTCTGTCCCAACCTCTGACTTTCCCAGCTCTGTCTGAGATTTCTGGGCATGAAATACTCACCTTATTTCTCTCCCCACGGAGGCTGCACCGCCTGCTGAGCATTGCCAGCGTTTTCTGGCTCTGCTTCGGATTTTTAGCACCTGCGGCTTGGGCTCCAGAAGGGACCATGTAGACCAGCTCGTGAAACCAAATCGCAAACCAACCTCAGTCCCTGTTTCCCTGGTTTTGCCTCTTCCCTTCTTGACAGAAATGACTGCCCTTCAAACTCCTTCCATTTTAGTCTTTCTCTTGTGGCCTTGACCCAAATCCACCTCTCCCTGACACCCACATCCCACCTCCCACCTTCTTTTCATCTACTTTACATTTAGCTATTCCTCCTTCTGTTAGAAGGCTATCAACCAGAAATGTTTAGTCTCTCTAGTCACAGTCACGTACTTGGGCATCTTTCCTTGTTTGCTGTTGTATACAATTCCTTACTGATTTACCCGATTAGACTCCATTCTTGGCTGTGAGAAACACTTCCAGTCAGACTAGATAGAATCTCTCTCTCACTCTCTGACATGCTCTTCCGATGAGCTAATATTTTTAGTTTAGCAACATTTTTCAGCCTTCTGTTCACAGAAGATGCCAACATTCGAGATGGTTTTCATTTCTGCATAATGAGCCACACTGACATTATCTTCGCAAGTTCCTCCTGCCGATTGTTTGTTGGTCTTGATTCCAGCACCTGCACCCACTCGTGTCTCCATGCTGACGTTGTCTCAGGTTTCACCTTGCTTCAGTGTAGAGAAACATGCACAAAATGCTGAAGGAACGCAGCAGGTCAGGCAGCATCTACAGAGGGAAATAAACAGCCTATGTTTTTGGCTAAGCCCTTCACCAGTCCTGATGAAGGGTCTCGGCCCAAAACGTTGCCCCGTTATTCCTCTCTCTAGATTTAGTTATTTGTTCATTGAGGTACAGTGTGGAATAGGCTCTTGGCCCTTTGAGCCAGGCCACCCAGCAAACCCCTAATTTAACCCTAGCCTAATCACAGGACGATTTACAATAACCAATTAACCTAACAACTGGTATGTCTTTGGACTGTGCGAGGAAACTGGAGCACCCTGAGGAAACCCATGTAGTCACAGGGAGAATGTACAAATCACACGTGCCGTGGTGGGAATCGAACCCGGGTCACCTGTACAAAGAAGCATTGTGCTAACCACTCTGCAGCCATGCTGAGCTCCTCCAGCATTTTGTGTGTGTTTTACATAGGAACATAAGAAAGAGGAGCAGTAGTAGGCCATTTGGCCGGTGGAGCCTGCTCCACCATTCAATAAGATCATGGCTCATCTGCACCTACCTGCCTTTACCCATAATTCCCCTACTATGCAAAAATCTATCCGACCTTGTCTTCAATATATTTACTGAGGTAGCTTCCACTGCTTTATTTTTCTCTGCATTTCAGCATCTGCAGATTCTCCGGTGTTTCCTCAGTGCAGTGAGTAGTCTTATCACAAGTGTGAACTTCTCGGTGTTTAAACCTAGGCTTTTTGTATCAAATTCAATTCAATGGGAAGCAGCCTATCAATATCTAGATCTCCTTAACTATGGGATCCTGCCAGCAAGAACATCTTTCCCTTCCCCCTATTCCCATAGGGATCGCTCTCTGTGTGACTCCCTTGCCCATTCGTCCCTCGTGCAACGGGACAAGTGCTGCACCAACCCCTACACCTTTCCCTCGCCACCATTCAGGGACCCAAACAGTCCTTCCAGGTGAGGCGACACTCACCAGCAAGTCTGTCCTGGGTCATCTACCATATCCAGGACTGCTGGCGCACCCTCCTCTACGCTGGTGAGACCCTACGCAAATTGGGGGACTGCGTCATCAAGCACTTGTCCCATTGGCCACCCTTTTCAGTTTGACTTCCCGTTCCTATTCTGACACGTCTGTCCATGGCCTCCTTTACTGCCACAATGAACCCACACTCAGGTTGCACAAGCAACACCTCATGTTCCCTTTGGATGGCCTCCAACCTGATGGCTTTGATGAACATTAACTTCTCCAACTTCCGGTAATTACTTCCCCTCCTAGTTCTCTTCTTTTCCATTCACCAGTCTGGTTCCCCTTTTACCCCTTCTCCTCACCTGCCCATCACCTGCTTCTAGTGATGCTCCTCTTCCCCTTTCTCCCATGATCCACTGTCCTCTCCAGTTAAATTCCAGCCTGTTATCATCTCCCCACTTTATACTTCATCCCGCTGCGTCCTTAGATTGCTCGAAGATGCTGCGCAAGCTGATAAGGTAGTTAAGAAGGTGGATGATGTGTTTGCTTTTGATAGTCAGAGAATTGGGTTCAAAAGCCCCGAGGTAATGTTGCAGCTCTTTAAAACCCCGATGAGACCAAACTTGGAGTATTGTATTCATTTCTGGTTGCCTCATTATAGGAACGATGAGGAAGCTTTAGAGAGAGTGCAGAAGAGATTAACCAGGATGCTGCCTGGATTAGAGAGCCTGTCTTATGAGGATAGAATTAGAATCAGGTTTAATATCTCATGAAATTAGTTGCTTTGCGGCAGCAGTACATTGTAATATGTGGTAAATGAAAACTAAATTAAAATAAGTATGCATAACAAATAAATTAATTAAGTGGTGCAAAAAAAGAGAGGGTGAGGTGGTGTTCATGGGTTCAATGTCCATTCAGAAATCTGATGGCAGAGGGGAAGAATCTGTTCCTGAAACATTGAGTGTGTGCCTTCAGGCTTCTGTACCTCCTTCCTGATGGTAGCAATGAGAAGAGGGCACACATGTCTTGGATGATGTGGGTCCTTATTGATGCTGCCTTTTTGGGGCATCATCTTTTGAAGGTGTCCTCAACGCTGGGGAGGCTAGTGCCCATGATAGAGCTGACTGAGTTTACAACTTTCTGCAGCTTTATCTGATCCTGTGCTGTGGCCCCTCCATAGCAGATGATGGTGCAACCAGTTAGAACACTTTCCTCAGTACATCAGTAGAAACCTGCGAATGTCATTGGTGACATACCAAATCTCCTCAAACTCCTAGTGAAATGTAGCTGTTGTTGTGCTTTCTTTTAACTGCATTGATATGTTGGACCTAGGATAGATCCTCAGAGATGTTGACACCCACGGACTTGAAATTGCTCACCCTTTCCACTTCTGATCCCTCGATGTGGACTGGTGTACATTCCCTCAAGTTCTTCTTCCTGAAGTCCACAATCAATTCCTTGGTCTTACTGACATTGAGTGCAAGGTTGTCGTTGGACACCACTCAACAGGCTCATCTACCTCGCCCCTAGAAACAAGCTCGGGCTTTTCCCTTTGAAAAGGAGAAAGAAGTGATGTGACTTGATGGATCTGTACAAGTTGGGAAGAGACACAGATCGAGTGGAGAGCCAGAGGCTTTCCTACCAGCAATAAAAGGGGCAAAACTGTTTGGAGGGAAGTCGGGGTATCCAAGGTAGGATTTTACGCAGAGAATGGTGTGTGTATGGAACACCATGTCACGGGTGGTGGGAGAGGCAGATACATAAGGGCATTTAAGAGACTCTCTGATAGGCACCTGGATTAATGAAAAATGGGAGGTTATGTAGGAGGGAAGAATTAGATTGATCTTGGGCTAGGTTAAAAGTTGGTGCAATATTTGGTTCTAATGCCTTAAACTTTAAAATATCATCATTTGTTTTACAGAAGCATTATCTGTAAAGGTTTCACTAAGATTAAATGCTTAATCTATGGGACCTCAAGTAAATTTCTACCCCAAGCTCCAAACAAAATAGATAGAAGGGAGAACTATTAAGCTACTGTATTTGTAGAGTAAATAATTCCTGAGGAGGAGCTGGATGGAGATGAACAAACTAAAAGGATGGCTGGATAAATAACAACTCAGGAACTAAGTATTATAAGACCATAAACACCATAAGACATAGGAGCAGAATTGGGCATTTGGCCCATCGAGTCTGCTCTGCCATTCAATCATGGCTGATCCTTTTTTTCTATCTCCTCCTCAGCCCCAGTTCCCAGCCTTCTCCCCACAACCTTTGATGCCATGTTCAATCAAGAACCTATCAATCTCCTCAAGTACACCCAACGACCTGGCCTCCACAGCTGCATGAGGCAATAAATCCCACAAACTCACCACCCTTTGGCTGAAGAAATTTCACCACATCTCTGTTTTGAAAGGGCACCCCCCGCCCCCATCCAGAGGCTGTGCCCTCTTGTCCTCTCCCACCATGGAAAACATCCTTTCTACATCTACTCTGTCTAGGCTTCCCAACATTCGAAAGGTTTCAATGAAACCACACCTTCTGAATTCCTGCGAGTACTGACCCAGAGCCATCAAATGTTTCTTGTATGTTAACCCTTTCATTCCCGGAATCATCCTTGTGAACCTCCTCTGGACCCTCTCCAATGCCAGCACATAATTTCTAAGATGAGGGGCCCAAAACTGTTCACAATACTCAAGGTGAGGCCTCACCAGTGCCTTATAAAGCCTCAGCATCATATCCTTGCTCTTGTATTCTAGACCTCTCGAGTAATTGCCAGAAAGGAAGGGAGAGGAGGTAATGCTGGGTGAAGTGGCACTATTTGGTGGCAATGTCAGCATGGCAGTGGATAAAATGGGGGTGCCCCCGTAGTGTGACCCTGTTACAGCTCGGGGCATTCCAGAGTTCAGTGTTCAATTCCGGTGCCATGCTGTAAAGAGTCTGTACATCCTCCCTGTGGAATTCATGGGTTTCCCCCTGGTATCGGGTCCGGTCTCCCCTCACAGTCCAGTGACGTACCAGGTCGGTTAATTGGTCATTGTAAAATTGTCCCAGGGTTAAGTCAGGATTGTGGGGTTGCTGGGGTGGTGTGGCTCAAAGGGCCAGAAGGTCCACTCTGTGCTGATCTGCTAAATAAAAGGTCAGCACAACATTGTGGGCTGAAAGGCCTGTGCTGTTCTATGTACTGGAACAGTTTAGCACAGTTCTTTAGTCATGGGGTGCGAGGCTGAGGGGTGAGCAGAGAATTGGAATGAACGAGCGAGCAGTGACTTGAGGACTTGTTTTTTGAAAATTTTGAACAGTTAATTTGTTGTTATTTGAGCTCTTTATTCATGCTTGGTTTAGAAGCCAGAAGATCTGCACTTTTATCTTCAAAGTGCCAGTGTGGAGGGAGTGGCTGCTGCTCACCAAGTTCCAAATGTTTGCTGAGGTTTCGCTATCATTTTTGGCCTGTAGAGTCACCAGCAGTCGTCAGTCTGGTTTATAGCCTTGTTCTTTAAAGGGCGTAGCCATTTATTAAGCTAAAGGTTTGAAAGGTCACTCTTGTAAAAGGCTTTTTTGTTGGAATCTGCAGGAAATTCCATAATTGTAATTCACGGGCATTTTTGCCCTGCCCATACTTTAGAATGATATTTATACTGGCAGGGAGAGGAGTTTTCATAAGGTGATTAGACAGAGAATTAGGCCATTCAGCCCATTGAGTCTTCTCTGCCATTCACTGCTGATTTATTATCCCTCTCAGCTCCTTTCTTCTTCCTTCTCTATGTTGCCCCAACTAATCAAGAACCTCTCAACCTTCATTTTAAAACTACCCAATGACTTGATCTCCACAGCTGGCTTTGGTAATGAATTCCACAGATTCACCACGCTCAGGCTAAAGGAATTCCTGAGTAACACACACAAAATGCTGGAGGAACTCAACATGTCAGGCAGCATCTGTGGAGATGAATAAAGAGTCGATGTTTCAGAGCGAACCCATTCTTTAGCACTGGAAAGGAAGGGGGAAGATGACAGCATAAAAAGGTGGGGAGAGGGGAAGAGGGATAGCTGGAAGTGAGAGGTGAAGCCGGGTGGGTGGGAAAGGTCAAGGGCTGAAGAGGAAGGAATCTGATAGGAGAGGAGAGTGGACTGTAGGAGGAAGGGAAGGAAGAGGGGATCCAGGGGGAGGGAATTCTCAATCCTCCTGCATACCACTTGTCGTCAAATGTGGCTTTGTCCGTGCAGAGAAAAGAGCAGCATTGGTCTCAACTTCTGAGCCCATGGCACCGTGCAGGACGGGCAGTAGCCATGTCGGTGCAGCAAGCTCCCTCAACCTGCATTGCAAAGGTAAGCCACTGGCTTAAGGGGTAATCACTAACCCAGGAGCCATCAGCAGTTTCCCAGTGACATCAGAGGATCTTGCATCTACTGAGAGCGGGCGGTTCGAGAAGAGAGGCAGATGGTACTCCTCCCCACCACAGCAGTGTGGAATATCCTCCGTCCTCCCCCACTCCTCCCCCCCCCCCCCATAATATTTCCCTGCCCCTGAAGCAAGCTATGATTCCTGTGGGTAAACTATGCATGCCAGGTTCCTGGTGCAGATTGGTGTGATGACAAGATTGATTCATCTCCTTCTGATGAGATCTTGGGCTTACAGTGCCCTCTGTCCCTGGGGATGAATGTGAGGGGTTAGAACTACGAGAGCAGATTATTATCTGAAGGCGAGGGGAGGAGCAGGGGGCCTGGGTGCTCCTGTGAACAAGTTGCCGAGAACAGGCACACAGGTAGGTGGTTAACGGTATATGGCCTTCCCAGCAAGAGGAAATGAGACCGGGAGCAGGGATGTCTGACCATAATTGTACTGGGTGTGGGCTGAGATTGCACCCTGAGTATTGTGTACAGTTTTCACTGGGTCTAAGGAAGGATGTTTGTTCTATTGAGGTAGCTCACTGATGGGATTTGAACTATTGTGGTTGCATTCACTGGAGTTCAGAAAGACAGTGACTGTCACTAGAACTTATAATTACCCCGGGCAGGAGAGTTGGGACTCGGTGTAGGGTGGGGGGGACCTTGCTTATGCCTGGTAGTTTGGGGGGTGGTCACAGTGTAAGGATATTGGGTCGTCTTTTCAGGACTGAGATGTGGAGAAATTTCCTTAGCTGGTCTGTGGTAACCTGTTCAAATCTCCCCACGGAAGTTAGTCGAGGCCAAGTCATGACAGAAGTCTAAAGACTTAAGGCATAGTGGAATGGTGAGGGGGAAGAGCAGGAACATGGGGCTGAATCTGTTTGATCATATTAAAGGCAGAATGTGCCTGTTGGGCCGAGTGGCCTACACCGTTTGTTTCTGTGTTTTCCCGTTTACTGTCAAAGGGAGTTGTGGAGATGCAAGAGACTACAGGTAGAACATAGAACAGAAGAAGCCTTTTGGCCCAGGATATTGTGCTGACCTGTAACCTAACCTAAGATCAATCTAACTCTTCCCTCCTACATAGCCCTCCATTTGTCTTTCATCCATGTGCCTGTCTTGGAGTCTCTAAATATCCCTAATGTATCTGCATCTCTAGCATGCCTGCAGGGAATTCCACACACCCACCAATCTCAGTGTAAAAAAAATAAATACCCCCCCCCCCAACATCCTCTCCCTAGACCTTTCTCCAATCACCTTAAAGTTGTGCCCCCTCATATTAGGCCATTTCCACCCTGGGGTAAAAGTCTCTGGCTGCCCACATCATTTATGCCTCTCGCCCCCTTGTATACCTCTGTCAAATCACCCCTCACCCTCTTCTCCAAAGCGTAAAGCCTATGAGATGCAGGAATCTGAAGCAGGGGTCCCCAACCTGGGGTCCATGGACCCCTTGGTTAAAAGTAGCAGTCCATGGCTTAATAAAAGCTGGGAGCCTCTGTGTTAGAGGAACTCTGTGGGTCAAGCTGCATCTGTGGGGGTAGGAAAGCAGCTTCTATCACCAGGGACCCCCACCACCCAGGTCATGCTCTCTTTTCATGGCTGCCATCAGGAAGAAGGTACAGGAGCCTCAGGACTCACACCACCAGGTTCAGGAGCAGTTACTACCCCTCAATCATCAGGCTCTTGAACAAAAGGGGATAACTTCACTCACTCTTTTCATCTCATTCTCGATATTTATTGTTTATTTATTCTAAGTGTTTAAGGGTTAATTTATTATCAAAGTATACAACTCTGAAATTCTTCATCTCTGGGTAGCCGTGAAACCACGAGAGAAAAGAAAGGAAAGGCAGCACGATCATTGACCCCCAAATTCCCCTCCCTGCACAAAAAAATGAACAAAAATGGATCAGGCACATCAAACCCCAAAACCCCCTCCCCACACAAAAAAATCAACAAAAAATGGAACAGACTCATCAATACGTAGTTTCATGATCTTTCCAGGAGATGTCAACCAAAGGAGCGTTGTGCGCAGGCACCATCTTGACTGGAAGTATTATTATTATTATTATTATCATTATTATTATTTCTTTTTTCAACTCGCACAGTTTGCTACCTTTTGCACAATGGTTGAACATCCAGTCCAGTCTGGTCTTTTATTGATTCTATTATGTTTGTTATTCTATCATGCCTGCAAGGTAATGAATCTCAGCATTGTATATGGTGATAACTATGTACTTTGTTAATAAATTTATTTTGAACTTTTTTCAGTAATCATGTAACAGCGTGATAGTAGCTGACCTTGAACCTGGTGATAACGTGTTTTCAGGCTTTGTATCTTCTGCCCGACGGGAGAAGAGAGAATGTCTGGGGTTGGTGGGGGTCTTTCATTATGTTGGCTGTTGTACTGAGACAGTGAGAGAGTACAGGCAGAGTCCATGGAAGGGAAACTTGTTTCTGTGCTGTGCTGAGCTGTGTCCACAACTCTCTGCGGTTTCTCGTAGTCACGTGTAGAACAGTTGATGTACCGAGCTGTGATGCATCCAGATAGGATGTGTTCTGTGGTGCCTTGACTAAAAATTGGGGAGTGTGAAGGTGTACGTGCCAAATTTCTTTAGTCTCCTGAGGAAGTGGAAGCATTAGTGAGTTTTCTTGACTGTGGTGTCTACGTGGTTGGACCAGGACACTCCTAGGAACTTGAAGCCCTCAACCCTCTCGACCTCAGCACTGTTGGCGTAGGCGGGAGTGTGTGCACCACCCCCACCCCTTCCCCCACCGTGCTCTTGAAGTCAGTGATCAGCTCCTTTGTGTCACTGGCTGGATGGTTTGCTATGCGATGTCCATGACGTTCACTGTCAAAGTCCAAAGTGAATTTATTACCACTTAATAAATGAAGTTAATGTCCCCACATACTACCCTGATACTCATTTTTGCAGGCATTTATAAATACAAAGAAATACAATAAAATTTATGGAAAACTATACATAAAGTGACAAATATCCAACGTGCCAAAGAAGGCAAATCGTGCAAATAAAAATATAAATAATACTGAGAACATGAGTTGTAGAGACTTGACATTGAGTCAGTAGGCTGTGGAGCAGATTCAGCATTGAGTTGAGTGAAGTTATCCACACTGGTTCAGAAACTTGATGGTTGAAGGGTAATATCTGTTCCTGAACCTGGTGGTGGGGGACCTGAGGCTCCTGTATCTCCTGCCCAGTGGTAGCAGCGAGAAGAGATCATGGCCTGGATGATGTGGGTTTTTGATGAGTGTGGCTTTCTTGTGGCAGTGCTCCGTGTAAATGAGCTCAGTGGTGGGGAGGGTTTACCTGTAATGGGCTGGTTGTATCCATCACTTCCTGCAGACTTCTCCATTCTAGGACATTGGTGTTTCCGTACCTGGTCTTGATGAAACCAGAGAGCCACGAGCTGAGCTTGAGCTGGTGAAAATATTTGTTGGGGAGGTTGTGGGAGGGAATCTTGGAGCTTAGGCCATTAATGGTGGAAGCTGAGATGTGGAGGAGGTGCAGACATTGGGAACATTTTTACTAGGTGTAGTTGGACCAGTGGATAACAGTGAAATGGCCTTGTATCGTATGTTCAGATGGTCCCCAGCACAGAGCTGTCACTCTGATGAGCAGATCTGTTCCCTGTCCCAACCTCTGAACATCCTGGCTCCTCTAACATGTACCACTGGGCATTGTCCGGGCCACTCCTGGACTTTCACCCAGAAACCTCAGACACTCGGTGATTTAGGAACCATTTCTTCCCCTCTGCCATCAGCTTTCTGAACACCACCTCACTGTTCTGCTCTCTTCTTTTGCTGCTTATGAAGTTTAATATATTTTCTTAGTGTAACTAAGTAATTAAAAAAAATATTGCAGTGTGTTGCTGCCACAGTACAACGAATTTCATGACATATGTCAGCGATAATAATATGATTCATTGTGTAGGCAGAAGGGATTAGTTTAGTTAGGCACTTGCTTACTAATTTACTTTCTCAAAGACATTGTAGGTTGAAGAGACTTCTGAATTCTAAATGCCCTTCTTGTGGGTCAGAGTTAGATGCATTTATTTATCGCATGTACGTCAGGACATACAGCGAAGCACGTTAACCACCGTTGCGCCTAAAGATGTGCTGCGAGCGGCCTGCAATTGTTGCCACAAATTCTGGCGCCAAAGTAGCACACCCACAATGTTCAGCAGAACACCACGAACAACACCAGAATCAGAATCAGGCTTAATGTCACCAGTATATGCTGTGAATTAACTACGTAGAGCAAAAATAGAAATTAATAAGAAAGTAGTGAGGTGGTGTTCATGGGTTCAATGTCCATTCAGAAATCGGATGGCAGAGGGGAAGAAGCTGTTCCTGAATCATTGAGTGTGTGTCCTCAGGCTCCTGGACCTCCTTCCTGGTGATAGCAAAGAGAACAAGACACGACCTGGGTGGTGGGGATCCTTAATGATAGACACTGCCTTTCTGAGGCATTGCTTCTTGAAGATGTCCTTGATACTATGGAGACTAATGCCCATGATGGAGCTGACTAATTTTACAACTCTGCAGCTTATTTTTATCCTGTGCGGTGCCCCCCCCCCCCCCATACCAGACAGTGATGCAGCCAGTTAGAACGCTCTCCACAGTACATCTGTGGAAATCTGAGTGTCTTTGGTGACATAACAAATCTCCTCAAACTCCTAATGAAATGTAGCTGCTGTCATGCCTTCTTTATAGCTGCATTGAAATCTTGGATCCAGGATAGATCCTCAGAGACATTGATACCCAGGAACTTGAAATACAACAAAACAACAGCAAACAAGCAAGACCAAAAATAGGAAAACAAGCCTCCTCTCCCATCCTCCCATCCTCCCACCCACACGCACATAAAGTGGAGTTCAGGCAGACAATATTGTTTAAGGTCATAATGAGGTGGATAGTGGAGTCAAGTTGAGGGGAGAGTAACAGAAGAGAGGCACCACGATTGGTTGGGCGAACCATGTTTTATTCAAAGATGAATTCAGCTTGTTCGTTCATTATGCGCCAGTTCATATGATGTAGACAATCATGATCTTTTAATGACAATGATTGTTCTTGGCAAATTTTTCTACTGAAGAAAGCCATTGCCTTCTTCTGGACAGTGTCCTTACAAGACGGGTGGCCCCGGCCATTATCAATACTCTTCAGAGATTGCCTGCCTGGTGTCAGTGGTCACATAACCAGGACTTGTGATCTGCACCAGCTGTTCATACGACCATCCACCACCTGCTCCCATGGCTTCACGTGACCCTGATCAGGGGCTAAGCAGGTGCTACACCTTGCCCAAGGGTGACCTACAAGTTAGCAGGAGTAAGGAGCATCTCATACCTCTGGTAGAGACTTATAAGACCATAAGACATGGGAGCAGAAGTAGGCCATTCGGCCCATGGAGTTTGCTCTGCCATTCAATCATGGGCTGATCCAATTCTTCCAGTCATCACCACTCCCCTGCCTTCTCCCCATATCCTTTGATGCCCTGGCTAATCATGAACCTATCTATTTCTGCCTTCAATGCACCACTGACTTGGCCTCCACAGCTGCTCGTGGCAATAAATTCCACAGATTTACCACCCTCTGACTAAAGTAATTTCTCCGCATCTCAGTTCTAAAAGGACATCCTTCAATCCTGAAGTCGTGCCCTCTTGTCCTGGAATATGGAAATAACTTTGCCATATCTAACCTGTTTAGACCTTTTAACATTCGGAATGTTTCTATGAGATCCCCCCTCATTTTCCTGAACTCCAGGGAATACCGCCCAAGAGCTGCCAAATGTTCCTCATATGGTAACCCTTTCATTCCTGGAATCTTCTCTGAACCCTCTCCAATGTCAGTATCTCCTTTCTAAAATAAAGAGCCCAAAACTGCAGACAGTACTCCAAGTGAGGTCTCACTAGTGCCTTATAGAGCCTGAACATCACATCCCACTCTTATATTCTTTACTTCTAGAAATGAATGCCAACATTGCATTCACCTTCTTCACAACTGACTCAACCTGGAGGTTAACTTTTACAGTATCCTGCACAAGGATTCCCAAGTCCCTTTGCATCTCTGCATTTTGAATTCTTTCCCCATTTAAGTAATAGTCTGTCTGTTTGTTTTTTCTACCAAAGTGTATGACCATACACTTTCCAACATTGTATTCCATCTGCCACTTCTTTGCCCACTCCCCTAAACTAAGTCTCTCTGCAGGCTCTCTGTTTCCTTAATACTACCCACTCCTCCACCTATCTTTGTATCATCGGCAAATTTAGCCACAAATCTATTAATCCAATAATCTGAATCATTGACATATAGCGTTTTAAAAAAAAAGCGGTCACAATACCAACCCCTGTGGAACTCCCCTGGTAACCAGCAGCCAGCTAGAATAGGATCCCTCTATTCCCACTCTCTGTTTTCTACCGATCAGCCAATGCTCCACCCATGCCAGTAATTCCCCTGTAATTCCATGGACTCTTACCTTGCTAAGCAGCCTCATGTGCAGCACCTTGTCAAGGGCCTTCTGAAAATCCAAGTACAGCACATCTACTGCATCTCCTTTGTCTACCCTGCTTGTAGTTTTTTCAAAAAATTGCAGTAGGTTAGTCAGGCAGGATTTTCCTTTCAGGAAACCATGCTGGCTGTGGCCTATCTTGTCATGTGTCTCCAGGTACTCCGTAATCTCATAGCTAACAATCGATTCCAGCAACTTCCCAACCACTGATGTCAGGCTAACAGGTCTATAGTTACTTTCTGCTGCCTCCCACCCTTCTTAACTAGCGGAGTAACATTTCCAATTTTCCAGTCATCCGGTACAATGCCAGACTCTTTTCGATTCTTGAAAGATCATTGTTAATGCCTTCGCAATCTCTCCAGCTACTTCCTTCAGAGCCCGAGGGTGCATTCCATCCAGTCCAGGAGATTTATCCACCCTCAGACCATTAAGCTTCCTGAGTACCTTCTCAATCGTAATTTTCACTGCACAAACTTCACTTCCCTGATACTCTTGAATATCCGGTATACTGCAAACATCTTCCACTGTGAAGACTGATGCAAAGTACACATTCAGTTCCTCTGCCATCTCTGATTACAATATCTCCAGCGTCATTTTGTATTGATCCTATATCTACCCTCGACTCTCTTTTACCCTTTATATACTTAAAAAAGCTTTCAGTATCTTCTTTGATATTAGTCACCAGCTTCCTTTCATAATTCATCTTTTCCCTCTGAATAACCTTAGTTTTCTTCTGCAAGTTTTTAAAAGCTTCCCAATCCTCTATCTTCCCACTAGCTTTGGCTTCCTTGTATGCCCTCTCTTTTGCTTTTTACTTTGGCTCTGACTTCTCTTGTCAGCCAGGGTAGTGTCCTTCTTCCATTCAAAAATTTCGTCTTAATTGGAATATACCTGTCTTGCACTTACATCATTTTTCGCAAAACTCCAGCCATTGCTGCTCTGCTGTCCTTCCTGCTGGTGTCCCTTTCCAGTCAACCTTGGCCAGTTCCCCTCTCATGCCATTGTAATTTCCCCACCCCGACCTCCTGGATGGGCAGATTAGATGCCTTCTCCTGATCCTTGTGTGGGACAGTTGTGAACTTAAGAATTTGAGTGTTTGTGAATGATGTTTGTTTTCTGTTCTTGTTTTCAGATAAACTGAATGAGATCTCAGTGCTGACGTCTGGGGAAGGGGCACCAAATGCAATCGTGGACTCCGGAACTGCAAAAGTGAAGCCGAGACCGACTGTCAAGCTTGGCATTGTAATGTTTCATCTCAGTTCCTATTTCCTGCTTTCACAAAATATCGATCGGTTTACCTTCCTGTCATTCACTGAAACCTGATTCTGATCTATTGTGGACTGAGAGTGGGAAGGGGGCAGGGAGAGGGGAATCATGGTTGGGAAAAGAGGAAGGAAGTGTGGAGCACCAGACGTGCTGTAATGTTCATTAAACCAATTGTTTGGAATCAAATGACCTTGGCTAGCATTTTAATTAGGGTGCAGAGCTGCCGCCCCCACTCCTGCTACCTGTCCCACGCCCCTTTGCTGCAACCAGATTTACAAACTCGCCCTTCACTCCACATTGACAATTACAGTACTGTTCAAAAGTCTCAGGCACATGCATATAGCTAGGTTGCCCACAACTTTTGCACAGCACTGTATCCCAGGTCTCTCTCTGCCTCTCTCTCCCCTTTCAACTTTCCGCTCCTTTATCTCTACAGTTCTTTCATGCTCACCCCCTCCCCCTCCCCCTTTATCTTTCCTCTGATTGGCTCTCCACCTGGCACCTCTAGGCCCTACCCCCTCCCCTATCTCTATTACTGGGCTTCGGCCCTCTCTTCCCCCGTCCCCATTCCTGATGAAGGGTCGCGGCCCGAAACGTTGGCTATTCTTTTCTCATGGATACTGCCTGGCCTACTGAGTTCTTCCAGCGTTGTGTACGTATTCTTTGATCCACAGCATCTGCAGTTGTATTTTTGTGTTGTGACTGTATTTATCGATGTGGAGCGGAGATTGAGTTTGTGGGGTGCCATGGGAGGGGTGGCAGAGAAGGTTTGATGGGGCATGGGGGTAGGGGGTTGCACACGCCCCAAACACTCAGCCCTGAGACACCAGGCAAGATCATTTGTGTGTGTTGTATGTATGTGTGTATATAGAGAGATAAATATGTAGATAATATATATACACACATTGCTATGCTATCATGTCGCTTTGTTTCCGTAAGGCTCTGACTGGGGTTCATTTTCCTTATGACGTAGCAGTCCACTCAGCCCATCAACTCTCCACTGGCTTTTGGTCCCATGGACCTCCCCACTTACTTCTGTTCTGTAATCTATTCTGTCTCCTGTTCTCACCCCAATTCTATCACTCCCCTACACAGTTATTTACACTGATCAATTAACATCCCCCCCACTCCCTCCACAACCCTTCCACCCCAATTCTACCACCCACCCACACGAAGCTGCGTATTTACACCAGCCAATGAACATCTGATAATCCAGTTGATTACATCCTGGGATGAGGAGCAGCCCGAGGGAGCTTGCAGACTCCACAGGCAGTTTAGTCCTGCTGACTTTGGTTACGTTGGGTTGTGGCTTATTAAATCAGAATGTCTAAGTGGATAGAGAGGGAGAGCGAAAGAGGGACGTATTTATGCATGTATTTGAGGGCATTCAGAACTCTGAAGCTGTTCCTGAAATGTTGAGAGTGGGTGTTTGGGCTCCTGTACCTCCTCCCCAACAGTAGTAACAAGGAGGAGGAAAGCCTGAATTGTTGAGAGTGGGTGTTTGGGCTCCTGTACCTCCTCCCCAACAGTAGTAACAAGGAGGAGGAAAGTCACAGATAGTGAGGATCTTTAGTGAAAGGTTCCACTTTCCTGAGACGCTGCCTTGAAGATGACACCGATGGTGGGGAGGGCTTTGTGACTGGGTGAATTCGGCTCACAAAACACGGAACCAGAAAGGCACAGTAGGTCACACTGGCTGAGCTTGCTGTGCCAATGACCTCACAATCTACGTTACTATGACCTTGCATCTTATTGTCTACCTACGCTGCACTTTCTCTGTGACTGTAACACTTTATTCTGCATTCCGTTGCTGTTTTCTTCCCCTGTACTACCTCAATACGCTGTTGTAATGAAAATATCTGTAACAGTGTCCTGAGGGTGTGGAACGAACTGCCGGCACAAGTGGTGCATGTGAGCTCGATTTCAACGTTTAAGCAAAGTTTGGATAGGTACGTAAATGGTAGGGGTATGGATGGCCATAGTCCCGGTGCAGGTTGATGGGAGTGGGCAGTTTAAAGGGTTCAGCATGGATTAGATAGGCTGAAGGGTCTGTTTCACTCTGCCATGTGAAACAGAGCTTTCCACTGTACCCGGTGTATGTGAATAAACCAACTCCAGTACCAAATCCGAGTGAAGGAGCAGAAATTCATCTTAGTCACTCGCAGTAAACCATGTGTAGGCTTTCAATGTGTGCACTTCCACTGGCTGGCTGAAAACTGGTTAGTTTTTATAAGCAGTGGCAGCTACCATCAGACCCCTTTACAACCACACCAGCTCCTCTTCTCTCCCCTCCCTAGCCGAGCGGTTTGCGTAACAGCGCCAGCCCTGGTGGTTCAATCCTGCTGCACTCTGTCAGGAGTTTGTACATTCTCCCCGTGACAGCATGGGTTCCCCCCTGCTTGCTCCAGTTTCCTCCCACAGTCCAGATTGTACATTCTGCAATATTCTAAATGTTCACAACGGTTCTAATGAAAGGCTGGTGATTGTTTTTCTATTTATTTATCGACAGCCAAGAATAGGCTCTCTGGCCAGCAATCTCCTGACTTAACCCTAGCTTAATTATGGGACGATTTTCAATGACTAATTAACCCACCAACTGGTATGTCTTTAGAAGAAACCCACATGGTTATGGGGTGAACACACAGACAGCAGCGGGAATTGAACCTGGGTCGCCCGTACTGCGAAGCGTTGTGCTAACCACCATGCTACCATGCCACCCTAAAGCATTTAAATCTTCCTCTCTTCATGGATGCTTTCTGACCCACTGGGGATGTTCAGCACCTTATTTGACTGTAGTCTTTGGCTGTTGAATTTATTGGGGGTTTAAATCGGACGAAAACCCACAGGGAGTCCGTAGGCCGTGTAAGAATTTGCCTGTGAGTTATGGTGGTAAATGAGGTTACACCAATCATCAGTGAGTAATTAGTTATGGAAACAAAGTTTATTTTGCATTGCAGCTGTTAGGTAGGTCACCAGTGAAAGCTACTGAATAAACTGATCAAAGGTTACAGAGAGTTAAAAGTGAACCAGTAAAATCCCTTCCTACTTTGAAAGATGATCTAATGCAACCAGTGTAAGATCATCTGACTGCAGCCTGTCTGAACTCGTCTCCAGTTGAAAGTCTGATTTTGCAATGCTCGGACTGGATTACTGTAATGACCACCCTATACCACACTCCCACGTCCACTCTCCAAAGTCCCTGTCCCTGCTAACCCGCGTGACTCCACTAAATAGCAATGTACTGTAACGTTTATCTGTATCTTCAGTTCATGATTTCACTCAGCTCCATCTCTGTAATCGACTCCCAAGACTGGAAGCCCCTCGGGTGTCTTTCCACTGCTTTCTGATGATCTCAGACCATCAGATTCCTGTTGCTGAGATCGGTCGTGTCAGTGTCCTCAGCCCCCAGTCCTGGCATTTCTCTCCCTCAGTCTCCACACCACTTCTTTTTCTTTCTTATTGCCCCCTCCCCCTTCCCCTATTTTTTTTGCTATCATTTTCCCCACTCTCTTTCTCCCCTCTGTCTTCACCCCTTCCCCCTACTGACTACACCCCTCTCCTCTTCACCCCCTTCACCCTTTCCCCTACTGACTACTTCCCTCCCTTCGTCACCCCTCCCCCTATCTTCTACACCCCTCTCCTCTTCATCCCCTCTTCACCCCTTCCCCCTACCATCTACTCCCCTTTCCTCTTCACCCCTTCACCCCTTCCCCCTACCGTCTACTCCCCTCTCCTCTTCACCCTCATCTTCACTCCTTCCCCCATCGTCTACACCCCTCCCCTTCACCCCTTCCCTCTACCATCTACACCCCTCTCCTCTTCACCCCTTCCCTCTATCGTCTACACCCCTCTCCACCCTCCTCTTCACCCCTTCCCTCTACCGTCTACACCCCTCCCCCCTTCACCCCTTCCTTCTACCATCTACACCCCTCTCCTCTTCACCCCTTCCCTCTACTGTCTACACCCCTCTTCACCCTCCTCTTCACTCCTTCCCTCTACTGTCTACACCCCTTTCCTCTTCACCCCTTCTTTCTACTGTCTACACCCTTCTCCTCTTCCCCCCACCCTCACCGTACAGTTTTTCTCACCTGACTTAATATTAGCTCATGACCTGTCATCAGTTGTTTGATAACCTTCCTGTGAAATGCTGTGAGAAGTTTTTTTATGGGCAAGCTTGGAAGTAGCTCCACATCACTGTGCTGTGAGATTATGATCAGTAGTTTACAGAACAAAGTAAGGTCATCGCCAAAAGAATGAACAAGTTCATAAAAACTTTTCCTGAAGCAAAACACAAATTAACTTTTTAAAAATAATTCTGTAACAAAACATGAGGAAGGTGAAAGCAAAGGACCTAGTTAAAGGCACCCAGAGGGGTGACGATGGAGCTGATGTACCGGAGGCCATCACTGGGTTGGGACAGGATCACCAATCCCTCTTGTAAGAATAAAATGCCAAACTATTCAACCACTTAGGTGTTCAAGGTGGGATCAGGAGATGTGGAATTGCTCATCAGGTCAGGTAGAGTCTGCAGAGAGAGAAACAGTTAATATTTTAGGCTGGAGACCTATCCTCGGAATGGGATGGGGCTGAGAAGAACTGAAGGGACGGGATGATCCACAGAATGTGTCTGTCTGAAGTGGAAACAGGAAGTGTCTCCGCTACAAGCTGAATCCTTTTTAAAATGACATTGAACAAGTTGAGCAAAGTTTGTTTTTGTTCCCAGTTGGGTGGGAACCACCCTCCCCACCCTCCAGTTCCGTCAAAGCTGACAGAAGGGAGGGGAGCCCACACCACTGGGCTGCTTCTGCCTCCAGCGCTTGCACTAAAGCACCAAGAGTCAATGGGTGCAAATGAAGTTAATGCCAACTTTCTGTTGCAGCCTTTCCTTGATCGGCCAAAACCTGCGGTGCCAACTCCAAACCTACAAGATCAGATGTTGCTTTCGAAGATCCCAAGGACAATGATTATTGCAGGTACAGTATATACAGGTGGAAAGGTGCTGATTGCAACACAGCTGATGATCCACACCAGCACCACTGAACCCCAAAACAGCTACTTTCTCCCAAGCCTCAGGCTGATCAACACCTCCGTTCATTAGCCCACCCCAACACTGTGACATGCACATCACCTAGTGCAGGAGATCCCAACCTGGGGTCTACGGACCCCTTGGTTAATGGTAGGGGTCCATGACATTAAAAAGACTCAGAACCCCTGACCTGGTATCACCTTATTACCTACAGTCCATATATAACAGTTATTTGTACGTTCTGTTTTATAGGATAGGTTTTTTATTTCTATTTATTCTGTTTTTTATTGTGTTCTTTATGGTTATCATGTTTTTTCTGCTGCATCAGATCATTTTGTTTTCCTTTACACTCGTGTCCTGACGAATTACAGTAAGGCACCTCAAGCCTTGAGCTGCGATCCTGTAGAATGTTGAGTCAGCTTCGGCTTATTACAGATGCAATGTGACACCCCGTGTAATAGTTCCACCTTCAGCAATCAAATGCACTGAAGTGTGGCAGAAGTAGGTCAGGATGTTCACCAGTACGGGGAGGGTGCCGGCAAAACCTTCAGGGCTGGGTCCACAGACTGGAAATGTCCAGAAGGTCGGGCGCCAAAATGGGGTGAGCTTGGATGGCTGAATGGTTAGTATGGACCTGAGCCTGCTGCCATGCTGTACGGCTACAAATCTTTATTTAAAAAAAAAGACCAAGGTTAACATTTAAAGTAAATTCAGGAAGAGGCTGAAAAGGAACCTTATTTGAATTAGATGAGTGAGGCGATTAAGAGTCACGTGAATCTCAACCTTCTTTACCGCGACTCTCCTTGGCTCCTCTTCAAAGTTCAAAATAAGTTTATTATCAAAGTACACACATGTCACCATAAACAACCCTGAGGTTCATTGTCTTGCAGGCATACTCAGTAAGTCCATAGAATATAATAACCATAACAGAATCAATAAAAGACCACACCAACTTCAGCGTTCAACAAGTTGGCAAAAGACAACAAACTGTCAAATACAAAAAGAAATAAATAATAATTTTAAACAAACAAGCAATACATATCAAACACATGAGATGAAGAGTCCTTGAAAGTGAGTAAATAGGCTTTTGGAATGACTCTGTGATGGGGCAAGTGAAATTATCCCCTTTGGTTCAAGAGCCTGACTGTTGAGGGGTAATAACTGTTATTGAACCTGGTGGTGCGAGTCCTGAGGTTCTTGTACGACCTTCCTGATGGTAGTAGTGGGATGAGAGTATGTCCTAGATGGTGGGGGTCTCTGATGATGGATGCTGCTTTCCTGCAACAACGTTTCATGTAGATGTGCTTGATGCCAGGAAAGGCTTTGCCTGTGATAGGCTGGGCTGTATCCACTGCTTTTTGTAGGATCTTACGTTCAAGGGTGTTGGTGTTTCCATACCAGGCTGTGATGCAGCCAGTCAATATACTCTCCAACTATCTGTAGAAGTTTGTCACAGTTTTAGATGTCATGCTGAGTCTTTGCAAACTCCTAAGGAAGCAGAGATGCTGCTGTGCTTTCTTTGTAATTGCACTTACGGTCTGGGCCCAGGACAAGTCCTTCGACTAACACTGCCGAGGAATTTAAAGTCTGACTCCCTGATGAGGACTGACTGATAAACCTCTGGTTTCCTTCTCCTGAAGTCAACACTAACCTGCTTGGGATCAGTTTATTGGGATTAGAGGAAGGTGGCCCAGGAGATGGGGTGGGTGCAGACAGTGTGAAACGGGCTGAATGGCCCATTCCTTGGCTGGGAGTCAGTGGAGATGTGGGCCTGTAAAACCGGGACAGTGGCAGGAAGCTGAGAGTCAGAAGCTAACAAAACATTCTTTGTCTGAGACAGTGGTGGGGGAATGTAGACTGGATTCTGAATGAGTAAGGAGCACACCCCCGCCCTTCTTCCCCAGGAAATATTGGTTTTCCTATCAGTGTGAGTGGGCCACACCTCACCTAGCTTCACTTTATGTGTATACAGTCAGTCTACGTATAGAGCTTGTACATTATCATTTACAGGATTGCTTTTATTTTGTATTTATTGTGTGCTTTTGTATCATATTTTTTATGCTTAGTGATTTTTAATCAGCATCGGATCTGGAACAATCATTTTGTTCTCCAAACAAGTGCATATTGAAGCAGTTTTGAATCTGAAATATGAACTCATCACAGTGTTCCTATTCCACAGGTAATGACGGAAAGTCCGGCATTGACCAGCCGAGCCTCGGAGGCTACGGCAATGGAATGGCCAGCGCAGATGACGAGTGGATCCCACCCCCTCCCCCCATGGCTCCCCCGCCCCCCCCCACCAATGGCTCCCCCGCCACCTCCGGTACAGAGTCCGCACAGCGGCCACCTGCCTTACGAGCTGGCCGTCCCGCCGCCCCCCAGCATGGCCCCGCCCCCACCACCCCCTCACCACGCCAGCCACCTGCAGCAACTCCCAAACCTTCCGGCACCCAGTCCTCTCCCTGACAACATCCACCTGCCACCCCCGGCGGCGATTCCCCTGGCACCTCCCCTGTCCGCTCCCCCAGCACCTCCTCTGATGGCCCCTCAAAAACACCTTCCAATGACTGGCCAGTACCCCAGAGCGACCCCCCCCGTTCTTCCACCAAATGACTATTCTAAGGTGCACAGTGAAACCTCAAGGGGCAGTCACATTAGACCCCCTAAAAAACAGCCCCCTCCTCCCCCACAGAGGGATCTAATGCACCCCCTGAAACCTGAGCGACACTCGCCGTTTGGGCCCAGCTCTTCGCAGATCACCACCTCGAACACCATTTCCTTCCTGGCTGACCCATCCGACCCATCAAAAGTTGCATCCACCTTCAACCCCAAGGCAACAGCGAAGCTCTACGGATTCTCCGATCCGGTTACCGGGCCGGAAGCCTCGGCGGAGAGTGACCGCAAGGTGAGAGGCAAATCCATGATCGTCATGCAAGATGCAAAGCCCTACCCAGTGGATCCTGCTGCGCACCAGAAGATGGTGATGGAAGGAAGTGGTGAATATCCAGTCATGAACAAAGCACAGGCAGATCCCAGTGCGTCCAGACCGCAGAAACCAGCTCGCAGGAGCCAGGCAGTGGTTCAGCCCAAATCGGGACCCAACATTCCCGCCTATCTACCTGTGGACTACCTTGTCTCAGATCCGACTGAGAACCACTGGAATGGTAACGCTGACGTTCAACAGGCTGGATCAAACCAAATTCAGGATTCAAACAACAATCAAACTTTCACCAATCTGCCCATTTCTGGAAGGCCTAGAGAAGAAGAGAGAGGAGAGTCCAGCGAAGCGGGTGACTTTGAAAGCCCAAGTTCCTCAGGAAGTGACTTGTCAGATTTCCCGTATGTCAAGCCAAGTTTCCCGGCTGCCAGAACTGCAGATTTACCAGATTCTTTGCCAGAACCAGCTCAACGGGGCTCGAAGCACGGCGCTGAACCACGCTCACCGCTGGCCCTTCTAATGGCTGCCAAGCAGCGAGACCTGAAAAACAAAGCTCCCAAATCTCCCTCGGATGCCCCGACCCTGTCCATTGGGGGCAGTCGGTACATTAGGCCAACCAATCCAAATTCATTCCAAATCATGCCGCGATCGAATTACCGGAAGCAGTTGTCACTGGGAGAGCCAGACATTACGCCGCCAAGCGAGGATGGAGATGGTGACGTTCCTCCCGGGGGTGCAGAAAGGAGCTTGAACTTGCCTCAGTTTTCCTTCCCCAGGGTTGCTGAACTCGAAAGCTCCCACAAAGACGAAGACATGTCCTTGCTCTTGCTTCCGCCTCCTCCTCTCTTCAGTGACGAAGACAATGAAGAATTCCCACTCCCGTTCCTGCCGCCGCCTGCGGAATTTTCCAACGACGATGACAATGGGAGTGCTTCCACGGAATCGGAACGAGAAGGGAGCAGGGAACCTCGAGCAGCTGCCTGGTCAGACAGCTCGAGCCCCTTTGTGCAAGGACCCACCTATGAAAGGGGTGGTCATTGGACATCCCCTCACTGTAACAGCCCAGCAAGTATAAGCACCCACCTCATTAACAGACCATCAGTAAATACATCTTCTGCCTCAAACTCCAATGGACTGAAGCCACTGCTGGCACCAAAGCCCAACAATGCAGCCCTGAATGCAGGTTCCAGCAAACTTCATATTTCCAACCACCTTCTGGCTAAAGCACACGACAGAAATGTGCCAAGACTGGACCAGAAACAATCAGAGGCTAGAATATCACCGAACGGTCTGTTGGCAAAGAGTAATCTTATTGGTGAACTGCAGTCCAAGGTGCAGACTTTAAGCACCCAGTCAGATGTGGGGTCTAAAAGGTGAGTTTGGTCATCTGCTATTTCTAAGCAACTTCTACCTGTGTTTCAAGGAAGTTCTTTAATCTGTTTACATCTTTACATCTCAACTCCTGAATAACTCATCGAATCCAGTGCTCGAGAAGTTGACCAACTTCTACCTATGTTTCAGGGAGGTCCTTTACATCTGTGAGGCTCTGGTGCAGTGCTGAGGGAGAGAAGCAGTGCAAAGCATGAGTGCTTACCAGCTTGTACCCCTTCCCCATGCCCCGCCTTATTCTGCTTTTTTCCCCTTCCCTTCCCTTTCCAGTCTGGATCGAGGGTCTTGGCCTGAAACATCGACTGTGTGTACTGCTCCTTAGATGATGCCTGATCTGCTGAGTTCCTCTAGCATTTTAGAGCATAGAACAGTACAGCACAAGAACAGGCCCTTCGGCCCACAATGTTGTGCTGAACCAACTAAAAAGTAAATCAACAACCTCCAAAAACTAATCCCTCCTTAACTACACAATGTCCATATCCCTCAATCTTCCTAACCTTCATGTGTCTATCTAACGGTCTCTTAAAAGCCTCTAATGCATTTGCCTTTACCACCAGACCAGGCAGAGCATTCCAGGCGTCCACCACTGTCTGAGTAAGAAAACTTACTCCTCACATCCCCCCTGAACCTACTCCCTCTCACCTTCAATGCGTGCCCTCTGGTATTGAACAAATCTGCCCTGGGGAAAAAATACTCCCTATCTACTCTAGTTAGTTCATGATCTTATAAACCTCTATCAGATCTTCCCTTGGTCTCCAGCACTCCAGAGAAAACTGCCCAAGTTTGTCCAGCCTCTAGTGACAGCACACACCCTCCAAACCAGGCAGCATCCTGCTAAACCTCTTCTGCACCCTCTCCAAAGCCTCAAAGTCCCTCCTATAGTGGGGCAACCAGAACAGTACGCAATCCTCGCCTGACTAGAGTTTTATAAAGTTGCAACATAACCTCATGACTTTTGAACTCACTGCCTCGACTAATAAAAGCAAACATTCCATAAGCCTTCTTAACCACCTTATTGACCTGTGTGGCCACTTCCATGGAGCTATGAACTTGAATCCCAAGAGATCTCTGCTCAGCAACACTGTTAAGGATCTTGCCCTTAACAGTGTACTGCATGCATGCATTTGCCCTAGCAAGGTGCAACACCTCACATTTATCTGGTTTAATCTCCATCTGCCATTTCTCTGCCCATATCTGCAACTATATTGCATAGTATTTGTTGCCAAACCTCTACACTATCTGCAACTCTACTGATCTTGGTATCATCCGCAGTCTACGAACCGACCCATCTACATTTTCAACCAGGTCATTTGTATACATTACAAACAGCAGAGGTCCCAGCACCGATCCCTGTGGAATTCCACTAACTACAGACCTCCAGTTTGAAGGAGTCCCATCAGCCATTATTACCCTTTGTCTTCAATGCGCAAGGCTGTTCTGAATCCCAGCAGCCAATTCACCATGGACCCCATGCATCTTAACCTTCTGGATTAGCCTCCTATGAGGGACTTTGTCAAACACCTTTTTAAAATCCATGTAGACACCATCCACTGCCCTACCCTCCTCCATCTCTCATCATCTTGTCAAAAAAACTCAAATCAGGTTGGTAAGGCACGACCTGCCCCACACAAAGCCATGCTGGTTCTCCCTAATTAGTTTCCAAATACTCATATATCCTACCCCTACGAATTTTCTCCAGCAATTTCCCTAATGACGTGAGACTCACCTGTCTATAGATCCCTGGATTTTCCCTTGATCCCTTCTTAAATAGAGGTACAACATTAGCCCACTGCCAGTCCTCTGGGACCTTGCCTATGGCTAGAGAGGATGTGAAGATACTGGTCAAAGGCCTAGCAATCTTGTCTCTTGCCTCCTTCAATAACCTGGTGTAAATTCCATCAGGCCCTGGGGGCTTATCCACCGTAATACTCATTAGGAGGCCCAACACTTCTTCCTCCTTGACCTCAGCACTGATCTCCTGGTCCTCCATATCCTTTTCCTTGGTAAATACTGAAGCAAAGTATTCATTAAGTATCTCACTCACCTTCCCACATCCAAGCAAGTGTTCCCCTCGTTATCCTGGAGTTGGTCCTACCCTCCCCCTACTTATTCTCTTGCTCTTGATTTATGTATAGAGTGTTTGGAATTCATTTTATTTCTACTTGCCAAGGATCTTTCATGGTCACTTCTGGCTTTCATAATTCCCTTCTTTAGTTCTTTTCTGGTTTCTTTATAATCCTCATGCATTCCATTTGATCCCAGCTTCCAAAGATTTACATACTTTTTCTTCTTCTTGACTAAATTCATTATCTCTCTGGGCATCTCTAATCTTTCCATCCTTGCCCTTCCCTCTAACAGGAAAATACTTTTCCTGTACTCTCTGCAATAGATCTTTAAACACCCTCCACATGTCTGCTGTGGACGTGCCAGAAAAAAAGTGTTCCAATTAATTCTTCTTAGTTCTAGTCTTGTAATTTGCTCTACTCTTTATCAAACACCATACCTATCCTTATTTCTAGCTATCCTGAAAGTTAAGGAGTCGTGGACACTGTTCCCTAATGGCTCACTCACCTAGCCAGGCTCATTACCCAAGTCCAGGTCCAGTACAGCCCCTCCTCTTTCTGGACTGTCCCATGTTGATTTAATAAACCCTCCTGGATACACTTAACAAATTCTTGCCCATATAAACCCCTCCCACTAAGAAGGCCCCAGTTTATATTAAGGAAATTGAAATCCCCCAAGACAACAACCCTGTTATTTTTACACATTTCCTTAATCTGCTTCCATGTCTGTGTGTTTTGTGTGTTGCTCTGGATTTCCTGCATTTGCAGATTCAAAGGTTGTGGGGAGAAGGCAGGAGAATGGAGTTGAGAGGGAAAATAAGTCAGCCATGATTGAATGGTGGAGCAGAATTGATGGGCTGAATGGCCTAGTTCTGCTCCAATGTGTGAGGTGTTAAGCTGAGCTCCTAAACACTGTGTCGGGAGATGGCTTTCTATAACAAACAGACTGCACTGTTCTGATGAAGAACAGAAGTGGTTTTTTGGTGGTCTGGCCCATGCTGAGCTCTCGGCGGTCAACAGTCCTAAAACAAACGGGTTGGAATAGGTTTATAAATGTCACACGTATTGAGGGACAGTGAAAAACTTGTTTGATGTGTTGTTCATACAGATCATTTCTTTGCACAGTCCATTGAGGTAGCACAAAACAAAAACACTAACAATTCAGAAGAAGTGCTCCATAACAGAGGCAGGTTGACAATGAGGTGTGAGGTCATAATGAGGTAGATTGTGACTAATACTGCTTAGGGCATCTCTTAATCAATTGCTTATAAATATTCACAATGAAAAGTAGTTTTTATCACAAAGTTCAAAGTAAATTTATTAACAAATATCACATATACGTCACCATATACAGCCCTGAGATTCATTTTCTTTCAGGCATACTCAATAAATCCATAATAGAATAATTGTAATAGAATCAATGATAGACTGCATAGGGCATTCAGTCACTGTGCAAATACAGAAAGAAATAATAATAAATAAGTAATAAACTTTGAGAACATGAGGTGAAGAGTCCTTGAAACTGAGTCCATAGGTTTTGGGAACAGTTCAGGATTGGAGCAAGTGAAATTGAGTGGTTATCCCCTCTGGTTCAAGAGCCTGATGGTTGAGGGGTAATAACTGTCCCTGAACCCGATGGTGTGAGTCCTACAGCTCCTTTACTTCCTTCCTGATGGCAGCAGTGAGGAGAGAACATGGCCTGGGTGGCAGAGGTCCCTGATGATAGATGCTGCTTTGCTGTGACAGCTCTCTGTGTAGATGAGCTGAATGGGTGGAGGGCTTACCTGTGATGGACTGGGCCGTAGCCTCTACTCTTTGTAGGATTTTCTGTTCAGGAGCATTGATGCTTCCATAAAAGGCCATTTTTTGCAAATAGTCATTTAACATTTATTGTAGAAACATAATTTAAAAAAAACTTTTGATTATCAAAGCTAAATGATTTATTGAAGAATGCAAATAAAGTGAAATATTTACTTTTAGACTTTTTCCCCTTTTCTGTTGAGAAGTGATCAGTGGCAGACCTTAATTCAGTGAGTGACACTGAACTAGGGGCTGGAGAATTATGCATGTAAACAGCATCACCAAAAGACCATGGGATTACTGGAAAATGACACGGCCAAAATCCATAAAAACATTTCTCAGAGTCTGTGTAGCCTATAGATTTTCTATTTATAAGATATAATAAAATACATAAAATATAATCTATATATAATCTAATTTGGTCTACTTATGGCATCACTTAATACCAATGAATGTTGATTTATACATATTTATATAATTTGGTATATTCGATTATATTATAATCCCTTCCATGCTTCAAACCATGCTGGCCAGCAATCCCCCAATTTAATCTTAGCGTAATCACAGGACAATTTACAATGACTTATCAACATGTACGTCTTTAGACTGTGGGGGGAAAACCAGAGCACCCAGAGGAAACCCACAAGGTCACGGGGAGAACATACAAACTCCTTACAAGCAGCGGCGGGAATTGAACCTGGGTCGCCTGTATTGTGCTAACCACTACACTACCATGCAATCTATGTTTAGCATTTTGAGCCTGCATCCTCATGTATTATTCTTATAAAAACATACTTTCTCATCTCAAGCTGGTAAAGCCTGAGGTATGGGCTCATTTATATCAAGCACACTCATTTCTCAGTTGCTAGGAACTTTATTCTATTGGTGTTTAGTATTGTGGCTTTCAGGAGCTTTACATAAATATTGCTGTGTAGCCCTCATTGCTTAATGCTATTGTGTAGTGACTTTGGGATGATACCAGTTGTAGACATTACTATTGGGGCAATGTATACCTGTTCATGTTCCATAGTCTTTCAATTTCTTCTTTTAATTCACCATGTTTCTGGTGTTTTTCCAATTATTGATTTCTGTAAGTTATGCGTGTTTGAAATGGCTATGTCTATTAAGTAAGTTGTTCTTGCTTGTTCATCCTGTATTATATCTGGACAGTTATAATGGATTATCTTATCCGTAATAACGCATCGGTTGTAATATGTGTAGATTTATTATTATTACTGTTATAAGACCATAAGATATAGGAGCAAAATTAGGCCATTTGGCCCATCAAATCTGCTGTGCCTTTTCATCATAGCCAACCCATTTTTTTCTCTCAGCCCAATCTCGCCTCCCCCACCATCTCTTCATGTCCTGACCAATCAAGAATCTATCAACTTCTACTTTAAATATACATAAAAACGGCCTTCACAGCTGCCTGAAGCAACTAATTCCACAGATTTGCCCCTCTCATCTCATCCTTCTCATCTCCGTCCTAAAAGGATGGCCCTCCATTCTGCGGCTGTCCTCTGGTCTTAGACTCCCCCTCCATAGGAAACATCCTCTTCACATCCACTCTATCAAGGTTTCAATTAAGTCACCCCTCATTCTTCTAAATTTCAGTGAATACAGGCCCAGAGCCATCAGACACTCTTGATATGACAAGCTGTTTAATCCTGGAATCATTTTCATGAACCTCCTTTGAACCCTCTCCAGTTTCAGCACATCCTTTCTAAGATATGGGGCCCAAAACTGCATAAAAATTCTTTGTTTTTATATTCTAGTTCTAGAAATGAATGCTGACATTGCATTTACCTTCCTCACCACAGACTCAACCTGCAAATTAACCTTTTGGGAATCCTGCACAAGGACTTCCCAAATTCCTATGTGTCTCAGTTATTTTCTCTCCATTTTGAAAATAGTCAACCCTGCCAGTTCTTCTACCAAAGTGCATGACCGTACACTTCCCAACACTGTATTCCTTCTGCTGTTTCTTTGCCTGTTCTCCTAATCTATCTAAGCCCTTCTGTAACCTCTCAGCTTCCTCAAAACTACCTACCCCTCCACCTATCTTCATATCTCTACAAACTTTGCAACAAAGCCATCAATTCCATCATTGAAATCATTGAGATATAAGAAGAATGGGTCCCAACACAAACCTCTGTGGAACACCACTAGTCACCGGTAGCCAGCCAGGAAAGACTTGCTTTATTCCTACTCCTTGCCTCCTGCCAATCAATCACTGTTTTACCCATGGTAGTATCTTTCCTGTATACCTTGCAGCCTCATGTGTGGCTCCTTGTCAAAGGCCTTCTGAAAATCCAAGTACACAACATCAACCAATTCTCCTTTTGTCTATCCTGCTTGTTACTTCTTCAAAGAATTCCAACAGATTTGTCAGGCAAGACCTTCCCTTGAGGAAACCATGCTGACTATGGCCTATTTTATCATGTGCCTGCAAGTACCCCGAAACCACATCCTTAATAATCGACTCCAACAACTTCCCAACCACTGACGTCAGACTAACTGGCCTATAATCTCCTATCTTCTGCCCCTCATTCTTGAAGAATGGAGTGACCATTGCAATTATTCTAGTCTTCCAGAACCATTCCAGGATCTAGTGATTCTTGAAAGATCATTACTAATGCCTCCACAGTTTCTTCAGCCACCTCTTTCAGAACCCTGGGATGTACACAATCTGGTCCAGGTGACTTACCTACCTTCAGACCTTTCAGTTCCCCAAGAACCTTCTCTCTAGTAATGGTAACTTCACCCTCTTCATGACCCCTGACACCTGGAACTTCCACCATACTGCTAGTGTCTTCCATAGTGAAGCCTGGTTATACATTTAGAGGGGCTAATGTCAAAGGAAAGGGTTGTTTAAAAAAAAAATACAGAGTGGTAGGTCCCTGAAATGTGCTGCCCGGGGTGAATTGAATTGAAATGACTTTATTTCTTACATCCTTCACATACATGAGAAGTAAAAATGTTTATGTTACGTCTCCATCTAAATATACCATATGCAATCATAGTAATTTATAATAATTTATAATAAATAGAACAGTCAATGTAATATAGAGTACACTCAAATTAAGTTCATCATTCTGATGGCCTGGTGGAAGAAGATGTCCCGAAGCCTGTTGGTCCTGGCTGATATGCAGCGGTACTGCTTCCTGAATGATAGAAGCCGGAAGAGATTGTGGTTGGGATGGCTTGGGTCCTCAGTGATCCTACGGGCCCTTTTTACACAACTGTCCTTGTAGGTATCCTGAACCATGGGAAGTTCACAACTGCAGATGCACTGGGCTGTCCGCACCACTCTCTGCAGAGTCCTGTGATTAAGGGAGGTACAGTTCCCGTACCAGGTAGTGATACAGCCAGTCAGGATGCTCTCAATTATACCTCTGTAGGAAGTTCTTAGGATTTGGGGGCCCATACCAAACTTCCTCAACCTTCTGAAGTGAAAGAGGCGCTGTTGTGCCTTTTTCACCACACAGCTGGTGTGTACAGACCACGTGAGGCCCTCAGTGATGTGGATGCCGAGGAACTTGAAGCTGTTCACCGTCTCAACCCCAGATCCATTGACGTCAATAGGGGTTAGCCCGTCTCCATTCCTCCTGTAATCCACAACCAGCTCCTTTGCTTTTGTGATATAAGAACATAAGAAATAGGAGCAGGAGTAGGCCATCCAGCCCATTGAGCCTGCCCCACTATTCAATAAGATCATGGCTGACCAGTCCATAAACTCAGCTCCATCTACCTGCCTTTTCCCCATAATCCTTAATTCCCTTACTATGTAAAAATCTATCTAACTCTTTCTTAAATATATTTAGTGAGGAAGCCTCAACTGCTTCCCTGGGCAGAGAATTCCACAGATTCACCACTTTCTGGGAAAAACAGTTTCTTCTCATCTCCATTCTAAATCTTCTTCCCTGAATCTTGAGGCAATGTCCCCTAGTTCTAGTCTCACCTACCAATGGAAACAACTTTCCTACTTCTATCTTCTCTATCCCTTTCAAAATTCTGTATGTTTCTATAAGATCCCCTCTCATTCTTCTGAACTCCAGAGAGAATAATCCCAGGCGCCTCAATCTCTCCTCATAGATTAACCCATTCATCCCTGGAATCAGCATGGTGCACCACCTCCAAAGCCAGTATATCCTTCCTCAAGTATGGAGACCAGAACTGTACACAGTACTCCAGGTGCGGCCTCACCAGTACCCTGTATAGTTGCAGCATGACCTCCCTGTTCTTGAATTCAATCCCTTGAGCAATGAAGGCCAACATTCCATTTGCCTTCTTAATAACCTGTTGTACTTACAAGCCAACTAACTTTTTGCGATTCATGAACAAGCACTCCCAAGTCCCTCTGCACAACAGCATGCTGCAATCTTTCACCATTTTAAATAATAATCTGCTCTTCTATTATTACTTCCAAAGTGGATGATCTCGTATTTACCAATGTTGTGTTTCATCTGCCAGACCTCAGCCCACTCACTTAACCTATCTATATCCCTCTGCAGACTCTCCACATCCTCTGTACAATTTCCTTTTCTACTCAGTTTATTGTCATCAGCAAATTTTGCTACGCTACACTCAGTCCCCTCTTCCAAATCATCAATGTAAATGGTAAACAGCTGTAGGCTCAGCACCGACCCCTGCGGCATCCCACTCACCACTGACTGCCCACCGGAGAAACACTCATTTATACCAACTCTCTGCCTTCTATTGGTTAACCAATCCACTATCTATGCCAATACACTTCCTCCAACTCCATGCATCTGTATCTTACTTATAAGTCTCTTGTGCGGCACCTTATCGAATGCCTTCTGGAAATCCAAGTATACAACATCCACCTGTTCCCCTCTATCCACTGCACTCATTATATCCTTGAAGAACTCCAGTAAGATTGTCAAACAGGACCTGCTGTTTCTGAATCCATGCTGCATCTGTCTAATGGAACCACTCTTTTCTAAAAGTTTCGCTATTTCTTCCTTAATGACAGCTTCAACCATTTTCCCAACTACAGATGTTAAGCTAACTGGCCTATAATTGCCCGTCTTTTGCCTACATCCTTTTTTAAAAAGTGGTGTAACATTTGCTGTCTTCCAATCCGCTGGGATCTGCCCAGAGTCTGGAGAATTTTGACATTGAGGGAGAGGTTGTTTTCTTGACACCACTGTGTCAGAGAGATGACCTCTTCCCTGTAGGCCACCTCATTATTGTTTGAGATAAGGCCAATCACTGTAGTGTTGTTGGCAAATTGAATTAGCAGATTGGAGCAGTGGGTGGCGATACAGTCATGGTAATATGGGGAGTAGAGGAGGGGACTCAGTACGCAGCCCTGAGGGGTGGTAGAGGCTGGTACATTAGGGACTTTTAAGAGACATTTAGATAGGAATATTGTGTAGACAGGAGGGAATAGTTTAGCTGGCTATTTGATTGGCACAACATTGTGGGCCAAAGTGCCTGTGCTGTGATGTTCTATATTCTATAGTAACATAGAAAACCTACAGCACAATACAGGCCCTTCAGCCCACAATGCTATACCAGAGCCTTGCATCCAGCTATTATCATCATCATTATGTGCTGTGTTATATGATGTGGATGATCATGGTCTTCCCATGACCATGATTGTTCTTTTCTGCAGAAGTGGTTTGCCATTGCCACCTTCTGGGCAGTGTCTTTACAAGACGGGTGACCCCAGCCATTATCAATACTCTTCAGAGATTGTCTGCCTGGAGTTAGACAATCCAGGACTTGTGATCTGCATCAGCTGCTCAGACAACCATCCACCACCTGCTCCCATGGCTTCATGTGACCCTGATTGGGGGCTAAGCAGGTGCTACACCTTGCCCAAGGGTGACCTGCAGGCTAGTGGAGGGAAGGAGTGCCTTACACCTCCTTTGGTAGAGACGCATCTCCACCTCGACACCCATGAACCCAGATATAGTAATCTCATTCACCCACATTGGGTCTAGGGTCTTCTAAGCCTTGAAATTTATATAATTATTTACAATTTATACAACTTGATTATACAAAATGATCCTTGCCGATTTTTCATTTTAAAAATAGATTATAGTATTTTCACATTTCGATATTAGCGATCGCTATAGAATTTCTGAGAGTGAAGGTGTCCTGAGTTTTATCTTGCTGTGAATTATGAATTAACTGTGCACATAGCACTGGTAACTGAGCCAGTTCACCCTGTCGCTCTATTAATGATAAGATTTGTAACATTTACAAAGTCTAAAAGTAAGTATAAACACGTGAGATTCTGCAAATGCTGGAAATCCAGATCGGGGAAAATGTGTTTGGAGCTGGTAGGTGTTAGGTGAAGCCTGACAACGGGAAGGTGGGATGTGGTGGGAAGGGGGGGGGGGGCAATGTAAGAAGCTGGGAGGTGACAGTTGGAAAAGAAAATGCAAGCTTTGATGAATCTTTTTTCTTACTTTCCAGCTTCCACAGTACAAAGTTTTCACAATTTCATGGAAAGACCTTCACGGTCCGACCTGGTGCAAAACAACCAATTACTGTGGTCAGCACTTCAGCCACCAAATGAGCAAGCAACTACTCTGCCATGCAAGGTATTTTCTGGTAGCTTCATCTAGACATCAGCTTGTTAACCAGAGGATGGTGCCAACTGCTTCAGTTTTCCTGAGAGGTGTAAGATCCTGCTGACCTGATGAGATGAGATGCCAGTGTGCCGAAGATACTTTTAGAACCGCTTATATTGAACTGAGGATTATATAAGATGTATGTTCTTGACAACTATATTTACTGAAGTATCTTTCTGCACATTCTCCCTTTTACTGTGTTGTATAACACACAAACACCAATCTGTGTCGTATTTTAGCATGGTTCTGGCCCGTAATCTTATAACCTGTTGATTTTGCCTAATTCCCATGTAAACTCCACATAGAAAAAGTACAATTTTTGGCATATAATCAATCAAATCTTCTTTTCACTTTTTGAACAACTGTGTATACATCACATAGGTCTGTTTTTAAGCTAAGCATGTAACCAATGAAAATGTTCTGTAATATATTAAATTATTTATTTTTATTACAATTTACTTCTCAGTCATTAGGTATTAACTTGTACAATGTATTCGTCTCCAGAGCTAAGTCTGGTGAAGTGAGTCTAAATTAATGGTGCAGATTGTTAACGACCGCTGTTTGCTTAGCCTGTTCTACAATCCTCATGTAATTAAATGACAAAATTGTTCACCTTATAACTTGTATTAAAAATATTACAATGGAAAGAAATATCTTTAGATTGGGAAAGGGGTTAGCAGAAAGTGCCCTGTATCCAACCGGAACTTTGATATGTAAATTACAAGATCAAATGGAATATTTTTACTAAATGTTATCTTTTGTATAAAAATCAAAATATAACAATGTACTGTATAGGCAAGTTTGGTGTCTTATAGCATGAATCTCTTAACTTTACTTCCTCTCTCTGTATTAGACTAAGTCTGTGAAAATGCTTTGAACAAAGACGTTGTCCTACACAGGAACGTCACTGCTCCATTTTAAAAGGTCAATTAACAGTTTGGTAGGTCAGACTGATTAAGCACTTAGTGTGCAAGGTTCTCAACATTTACAAACCCTTTGCCCTTCTACATTAGTTATGTTTGCTGTTGATTAAATATATAACGTCTCAAACATTGGTCAAGAATTTTGATGATTTTTTAAAAAAAAGTCATAACTATTTAACTTCAGCTGTAATGCCATATGTACGCCCCAGTTATTACCGTACTTTTGGTATCATGGGTGAAATGTAATTTTATACTGCCCGCCTTTCACTTCCTGATGAGTGGGAGAACTCCAAACCAATCAGCCTGCATCATTCTGACATGCATGGATGTCCCAGTAACGGGAACTAGAGCATAGAACTGCGCAGGAATAACCCCTTGACTCGCGAGGTTGTGCTGAACCATTTAAACTGGTAATTAAATGCCCTAAGTTAATTCTTTCTGCCTCTATGATGAGCTTATTCCTCAATCTCCTCAACATTCAAGTGCCTATCTAAGAGTCTCTTGAATTTTTTAATTTTTTTAATTTTGAATTTTTTAACTTGAATTTTTGAATTACACCACTGGAGTTTAGGGCAACAAGGAATGTCCTCCATCTCTGTCTCTCTGTCCATACCTCGCACGCAGATAAAGAATAACAACCCTGACTGGTCAAAAAAAATTGTTAGCTTTGAGCTGAATCGCTGATCTGGCAGGACCAGTGGACCAGTTTTAGTCTGACCTCTACCCTTTGACCTGTCCGGCATGGGTGACCCTACCAAGAGCCAAAGTATAAATCCCTGCCTCCAGCCAATATAGCTCTGCAGGTCATTGAGGCACACAGGCCTCCAAACCCAATGACAAGGTTGTGGTCCACTTAGAGGAGCCTCTTGAATACTCTGTTGAATTTCTCTCCACCACAATCCCTGGTGCATCCCGCATAATAAAAAAACTCATCCTGCACACCTCCCTTGAACTTACCCCCTCTCACCTTACATACGAGTCCTCCACAATTGTCAAATCCAAACATCTATTAGAAATAAGAGAAGTTCATGCTTCAGAATATGGATGTCAAGGTTAGGGCGATGCTTTACAGCACCAGCTGTAAGATCAGGGTTCGATTCCTGCTGCGGTCTGTAAGGAGCTTATACCATGTGGGTTTCTTCTGGGTGCAGTGCTTTCCTCGCACATTACAAAGAATGACGGGTTAGGGTAGGTGAATTATTGGCGTGCTTGTTGCCACTGGAAGTGTGGCAACATTTGCGCTGCACAATCATCGCTGATTTGATTTAACACAAATAATGCGTTTCACTGAATGTTTCAGTGTACATGTGATAACGAAAACTAATCTTAGATCTTGCTTTAAATGACGTATTTCTGCCCAGTGCGTCCTATTGTTACTTGATGAAAGGTTAACTTTCTTTGTGTGGAGACTATGCGTGAAGCTACTAGGTATTTTTGTATTGGTAGCCATCTTTCCCTCAGTCTGTGGATGTAGTTACACTACACCTCTTCCACTCTTCAATGCTTCTGCACAGCTCTTTGCCTTCTGTGCTTGTGGGTCTAAATGTGACCTCTATATGGACCTCATTTTTTTTTACAAACAGAGTCACTAAGTTCCTGAGTCTGTGAACTGAAAACTTGCTTCTAGCCCAGAAGCTGTTGGCTTTCAGACAAGTGCAGATAGCTGGACCCAAGGTTCCCATAGTGCTCCACTGACAGAGACGATCTATTTGATGGGCTGGCTGCTCCAGTGACTTGTCTTAAAACAGGTTCCATTTATCTTCGCAAAGTCCTCAAAGATCTATGGCAAGAAAGGGCAGGGAAGTTCTGCATTCCCCTTGTTCATACCATAAGCAATGACAATCCTGATTCAGCATTACTGAATGCATCGATGAAGGGTTTTGGCCCCAAAAAGTGTTTCTTTGTTCCTCCCCATAGATGCTGCCTGACCTGCTGCGTTCCTGCAGATTATTGATTCAGATTTGAACTTTAAATCCCACAAAAAGAAAGTGACCAGAGCAGCATTTCTACACCTAATATTCCAAAGGTACGTCCGTTTCTGTCAAGTAATGAACTCATTCATGCCTTTATATCGAATGGATAGATCAATACACTTACACTGGCCTTCGAAAGCAATGGACCGGCAAACTCCTCATTCAGGCCGCTGCTGCTGGACTTTTAACAAAAGCCGGGAAGAGGGAACATACCGCTCCCATCCTAACTGCTCTGCATTGGCTTCCTGTATTGTTTAGAATTGATTTTAAAGTTCTCTTACTTGTTTTTAATGGCCTGGAGCCCGACAACATCACAGAATTGTTTCCATTTTATAAGCCTGCTCAAGCTCTCAGGACTTCTTCCACTCTCTCTTAAATTTAGACAATCTTCCTCGGTAGATAATTGGCAGGTCAGCTTTTTTGAGTTACACTCCTGAATAACCTAAAGCCATAAGGGATGCAGGCTCGGTCGACACTTCTAAACTCCAGCTCAAAACCTACTTATTTAACCTTGCTAACTGCCATCTTTTTGTCTTTTATTTTCATGTTTGTACTTTATCCCATTGTAAAGCACTTTGAATTACATCTGTATAAAAAGTGCTCCATAAGTAAAGTTTATTATTACTGTATTACTACGTTACTCTTGTGGTAAACTATGTATACCTGTCTGGACATGCCCCCCCCCCCGCTGACTGCTCCTGTGGCTCCTCCCACAGACCCCGGTATAAAGGCGATTGGAGGCACTGCTCCTCCCTCAGTCTCCAGGATGTTGTGTGATGGTCTCTTGCTGCTGATAGTGCTTTCTCTTCCAGCTAATAAAAGCCTATCTCTCGCCTCACGTCGCCGCGAGTTATTGATGGTGCATCAACTCTGGATTTCCAGTACCTGCAGAATCTCTTGTTTATATGTCATGGGTGAAGAATTAGGCCGTCAAGTCTGCTCCACCTTTTGATCCTGGCTGATTTATTATCCCTCTCAAACCCATTTTCCTGCCTTCTCCCTGTAATCGTTGATGTTCTTACTAATCAAGAACCTATCGGCCTCTGCCTTAAATATACCCAATGACTTTGCCTTCACAGCTATCTATGGCAATCAATTCCACAGATTCACCGCTCTCTGGCTAAAGAAATTCCTCCTCACCTCAGTTGTAAAGGGACATCCTTGCGTTCTGAGGCTGGGCCTGCTGGTCCTGGACTCCTCCTGCTACAGGAAACATCCCCTCCTCATCCAGCTTTATCAGTTAGTTTTATTTGTCACATGTACACCGAAATCCGGCGTGAAACGCATCGCTTTCGTCAACGACAGTCCGAGGATGTGCTGGGGGCAGCCCACAAGGGCAGCCACGGTTCCGGCACCAGCATAACATGTCCACAACTTACTAACCTAGACTGTACCTCTTTGGAAGCTGGAATACCCAGGGAAAACCCACACAGTCAGGGGAGAACATGCAAATTACATACAGACAGCAGCAGGACATAATATTGCATTATAGAGTCATAGTAAAGTACAGCACAGAAAAAGGCTCTTTGGCCCATCTAATCTGTGCCAAATCATTTAAACTGCCTACTCCCATCGACTTACACCTGGACCATAACCCTCTATACCCCTACCATCCCCGCACCTATCCAAACTTCTCTTAAACCAAGCTCGCCCGCACCACTTCCTCTGGCAGCTCGTTCCACACTCTCACCTCCCTCTGAGTGAAGAAGTTTCCCCTCATGCTCCCCTTAAACTTTTCACCTTTGTCACATCACAGCTCCACCAATCACCGGTTGGGGTTCAATTCCTGCCACTGACTAAGGAATGTGTATGTTCTCCCCGCTGGCTGTGTGGGTGTCCTCGGGGTGCGCCAGTTACCCCCCGTATGCCAAAGATGTACGAGTTAGGGTCAGTAAAATGTTGGGCATGCTACGTTGGTGCCGGAGGCATGCTGACACTTGGGGGCTGCCCCCACCACAATCCTTGGTCTAAAAATTGTAAAGTATTCACTTTATTTGTTACATGTACATCGAAACATAGAGTTTTTATGTCATTGACCAACACGGTCCAAGGATTGACAAACTGTGTTGATTGTTAACACAAATGACGCATTTGTATGTTTTGATGTACTTGCGACAAATAAAGCTAATCTTTACAAATCTCTCTTCGTTTGGGAGAGGTGACTCAATGCATGGAACGTGCCCTGCCTCAATATTACAGCACTGACTGTAGATAAAAAAACATTCTTTATGAGCAGGCAGGATCAAAGGCTGACAAGTTCCCAGAACTTCGTAGGCTGCATCATAGTCATTCAGGAAACAGCTCCCGAGATGGTGAATGTGGTAGTTGTAGTCTCACAAAATTAGACCATATGATGCAGGAGCAGAATTGGCCCACTCACAGAACATAGAACAGCACAGGCCATTCGGCCCACAATGTTGTGCTGAACCAGCTAAAGTCAAACGAAAAACGCCCAAACACTAATTCCTCCTACCTACACCATGTTCATTTACCTCTAACTTACTTACATCCATGTGCCGATCCAAATGTCCTTGCCTTTACCACCACACCAGGTAGCACATTCCAAACATCCATGGCTCTCTGGGTAAAAAACTTACTGCTCACATTCCCTTTGAAATTACTCCCACTCACCTTCCATGCATGCCCTCTGGTATTAGGCATTTCAGCCTTGGGAAACAGTTACTCTCTGTCCACTCTATCTATGCCTCTCATAATCTTATAAACTTCTACCGGCTCTCCGATGCTCCAGAGAAAACAGCCCAAGTTTACCCACCCCCCTCTCGTGATAGCACACGCCCTCTATTGAGTCTGCTGTGCTGCTGCTAAGCATCGTCGCTAATCCATTTCCCTCTCAACCCAGGAGGACGGCGAGGGTCAGGAAACTGCGCACGTAATGTCTCTCTTCAAGAGAGCACAGAACTGTGGGCCAGTTACCCAATGGCCATCGTTATGACGACAGTGCAGTCATCGGATGGACTGGACAGCCAGCGCCTTTTTGACCCAGAGTGGCAAAAGCTAATACAAAGGGGGCATCATTTTAAGGTGATAGGGAGGATGCCAGAGAGCCGTGGGTGCATGGAACGCTCTGCCAGTGGTGGTGGTAGAGGCAGATTCGTCAGGAGCTTTTAAGAAATTCTTTGACAGTACAGTACATAATGATGGAAAATGGAGGACTATGTCAGAGGGAAGAGTTAGGTTGATCTTGGAGTAGCTTAAGGGGCCTGGACTGCATCTTTTATAACTCCAAAACATAAAACTAACCGAAAGAAAACACAGAGCTGGGAATAATGTGCATACTATAGTTTTGTTTTTACTTCAGAGGCGCACACTTATGATGTGGTAGCATAATAACGTTGGACTTTCATGTAGTTTTAAATTTAACCCAGACTTCGGAAAGGGTGAGATGAGGGCACGCACACACCAGTCCTTACTGAGGGATCAGAAGTGGAAAGGTTGAGCAAGTTCCAGGCTGGCAAGATCTCTGAGGATCCAATCGATGCAGTTACAAAGAAGGTATGCCAGTGGCTGTATTTCATTTGGAATTTGAGGAGATTTGGTATGTCACCAAAGAAACTAATTTCTACAGGTGTACCCTGGACAGCATTCTAACTGGTTGCCTCTGGTATGGAGGAGTCACTGCACAGGATCGAAGTAAGCTGCAGAAACTCAGTCAGCCCCATCATGGGCACCAGCCTCCATAGGATCCAAGACATCAAGGGATGATCCCTCAAAAAGGCAGTATCCATTATTAAGGACCCCCCCATCTCCCAGGACATGCCCTTTCTCATTGTTACCATCAAGGCTGAGGTACAGGAGCCTGAAGGCACACACTTAACGATTCAGGGACAGCATTTTTCCTTCTGCCATCAGACTCCTGAATGGTCATTGAACCCATGAACACTACCTTACTACTATTTTTTTTCTCTTTTCACAATATTTATTGAATTTTATATATATATATATTTACAGATTTTTATTATTACGCATTACATTGTACTATTGCCACTTAACACCAAATTTCACAACATATGCCAGTGATCTTAAAACTGATTCTGAACTATGCAAACAATAAAGAATGCTTAATCAAACACAATATTTACAGTATTACTCAAATATTAAATACATAATTCTGTGCTGTACTGTTCTACGTACATTGTTGGAGAAGTAATTGCAAAACAATGAGTCAATCAAGCAGTGATTAATAAGGATGGGTTCCCTTTATTTCCTGTGGCCTGTTTCCATGCTATGAGTGTGCACAAAGGATTAGCTCACAGACAAAAGACAGCTGGAATAAATGGGTCGCTTTTTAGATTGATGACCAGTGTCATAGAGTTTGCGGTGGAAAGGATGAACAGTTTCAAGTATCTGGGTGTCAACATCTTTGAAGATCTATCGTGGGCCCAACATTTACAAAGAGGGGATGCCAGCGGCTATAGTTCATTCGGAGTTTGAGATTGCATCACAGTGTGGTATGGGCATAAGACACAAGACGTAGGAACAGAATTAGATCATTCACCCCATCATGTCTGCTCTGCTGTGTGGAGCCTCTGATGCACAGGGCCGAAGAAAGCTGCAGAGGGTTGTATACACAGCCATCGTGGGCATGAGCACCCACCACCTCTGAGGACATAGTCAAAAGGCAATGCCTCAAAACGACAACATTCATTATTAAGGACCCTCATCACCCAGGACATGTCCTCTTTTCATTGCTACCAAGAGAGGGGAGGTACAGGATTGTGAATGCACACACTGAGCAACTGAGGAACAGCTTCTTCCCCTCTGCCATCAGGTTTCTGAATGGACATTGAACCCATGAACACTACTTTCTTTATTTCTATTTTTTTGCACTACTTGTTTAATTTAACTATATATATATACTTACTATAATTCACAGTATTTTTCAGTATTATCATGTATTGCATTGTACTACCTCCGGAAAGTTAACAAATTTCACGCCATATGCCGGTGATATTAAAGTTGATTCTGATCCTGATCTTGTTGGAGAGCAGTGGGACGACAACCCTCCCGGGGAAACTTGAAGATTACAGAGAGAAGAGAGGAAAATGGGGTTGACAGGGAAGATAAATCAGCCACGATGAAATGGTGTTGCAGAAGAGATGGTCTGACTGGCCTACTTCTGCTGCTGTATTTTATGATCTTATGGATGGGAAAAGAGCAAATGAACTGTTATCTCTCCTTCCCTGTTGCACCAAATTAAACAAACTGCTTCTTGTTATTAATTCCTCCGGTATCTCTGTTCTCACAGAAATAACCCGAAGCTTGGCTAGAGCCCAGCTTGAAGGAGGACTCCGCATGGGGGAGAGTGGTGAGTGACAATTAGAGCTCGAACCAGAAGAGGGGGAAGGAGTGGCACTGAGGCTGCAGTCAGGGTGAGGAGATGGGGAAGGCAGATTATGGGACTGCAGGAATTCAAAAGTCGGGGTGTGGCCACAAGCGAATGGAGGTTAACGAACCAAGGCGGTACGGTGTGCTGCACTCTATTCTGCATGAATATCTTTCAGATAAGCAGTGTTAAGGTGTATGTTCCACAGAAGGATATGCACACAGTTCCCTTGAAGCTGCGTGGGTGCGAGGCTGCAGAGTAACTGAAATACACCTGTGCACATCGCCTTTGTTGCTGCACAGCAGGAATTTTGTTTCATATCCTGTCAAAATTAAAGAGCCGTGCAGTTTTCAAGCCGCCTAAGTATTTCCTGTTCAGAGCAATGGCTGGTCCATGCAGCTGTAAAAAATGCTAGAGGGAACATTGGATATATATAAACAAAACACAGAAATATGTGTTAGAGTCACAGAACACTGCAGCACAGAAAAGGTCCTTCAGCCCATCTAGTACATGCTGAACTATTATTCTACCTACTCCCATCAACCTGCACTGGGACTATACCCCTCCATACCCCTCCCATCCATGTACCCATCCAAATTTCTCTTTTATATTTTATTTATAATAATTCAGATAAATAATTTATTTTTTTTTAGAGATACAGAATGGAACTGGCCTTTCCAGCCCTTCAAGCCGTGCTGCCTAGCAACCCACTGATTTAACCCTGGTCTAATCACAGGACAATTCATAATGACCTACTAACTGGCACATCTTTGGACTGTGGGAGGAAACTGGAGGACCAGGGGTAAACCCACGTACCCATGGGGAGAACGTAAAAACTCCTTACAGATGGCCCAGAAATGAGCTCCAAATTCCATCACCAGGAGCCGTAACAGTGTTGCACTAATCACCACACTCCCACGGTGCCCAAAACAGAAGTGTTGCAATCAGACCTACATCACCATTTGGCAGTGTCATAATGTCATAACTAGCGATCCCTTCTACTAAGAGGATCCTCTGGTCTTTATGCTGACTAAACTCAGCTGGGATGGATAATTGGTTTATTATTGTCACAGTGAGAAACTTTTGTTTGCCTGCCTTTGTGGAAATATTTCTGTAACCCTAAGTCTTTATGAGGTTATAGATTTCTTTGTAAAATTAAATGTGACAAAATGGAACCTATGTGATCCCAGAGTGCTTTGCTGGTTTGGACGGAAGCTTACAAGAAATCTGTATGTGTTTTATGGCAATGGATGTGTTTATGTGAATGAATGTTTTGAGAACAGAGAGAAACAAGACACTGACATCATGAGGAAAAAACCCCTCAAAAGACAAATGGACTGATTAAAGAACAGATGTCATGAACCAGTGACAGATCCAGATAAAGTGTTGATGGATTACTGGACTTTATAAATGTATAACATGGTTTGTTCTGATTGAAGCTACTTTCCAAATGATTTAACTTATGGAGGTAGATCTTCCCTTGCGAGTAATAAAATGCACTTATAATTTGACCCACTCTGAATTTGTTGTAGTTTGTTACTGTGTATTAGAGACACAATACCATCCAGATAGATCTTTCAAAACATAAGGACATTCAGCTCATACAAAAAGAGAAATGGCAACAGAATGCAGAATGTAGAAAGTGTGGTGCAGGTAGGGGGATAAGGTGAACATTGTTAGGGATTCTTAAAGTCCTAGTGTTGAGAATCAGAAGAGTGCAATGATTATAACTGATAACTGGGTTGTGGGGTCTCTACCAAAGGAAGTGTAAGGTGCTTCTTCCCTCCACTAGCCTGCAGGCCACCATTGGGCAAAGAGTAGCACCTGTTTAGCGCCCCCCCCCCCAATCTGGTTCACGTTTTATGAGCAGCCGGTGCAGATCACGAGTCCTGGTTATGTGACCACTGACACCAGGCAGACAATCACTGAAGAGTATTGATAATGTCTGGGGTCACCCAACTTGTAAAGACACTGCCCAGAAGAAGGAAATGGCAAAGCAGATCTGTAGAAAAATTTGCCAAGAACAGCCATGGTCATGGAAATAAAACGATAGCCCACGTCAGATGACATGGCACATAATGATGAATTACCAAGGGATGAATGACTGGCCAGTATTTGGAGAAGGGGTAGCCTCCATTAGGGGGCAAACCTGCTGGGTGCGGCGGTGCTGTACAATGGGTCTGGTGGGTGGCTAGGTCAGAGTTTACCAGTAATTGGAGAAGGGTGTCAGGGGCGGAATTTGCCGGGAATTGCGGGACGGTAGCGTCAGTCTGACTGCTGCATTGGTTGGATTTTGCCAGTAAGGATAATACAGTTTGAGAGGGGTAATAAATCAGCCATGATGGAATGGCAAAGGACCTAATGTCTTACAGTCTTAAGAGGGGCAGTTTGCCAGTAGTCACCCCGCTCCAACACCAGATTATCCCAAACATCTCAGAGGATTTACCCTGGGCCCAACATATTGGTACCATCATGAAGAAGGCACAGCATCAGCTGTATTTCATTAGAGCTTTGAGATTTGGTATGCCACCAAACACTGCAGCTAATTTCTTCAGATGTACCTTGGAGAGCATTCTAGCAGTTGTAGCGCTGTCTGATATGGAGGTGCCAATGCAAAAGGTAGGAAAAAGCTACAGACCAGCAGGGGTTCCAAACCTGGAGTCCACGGACCTCGCGGTTAATGGTGAGGGTCTCGGGCATAAAACAGGTTGGGAACCCCTGCTGCAGTGGGTTATAACCACAGCCAGCTCCATCATAGACACAACCCTCCCACCAGAGTCAAACAGCAATGCCTCAAAAAGGTGGCGCCCATCACTCGGGACCCTAAACACTGGGACTTGTCCTCTTCTCAATACTGTCACCGAGGATGAGGCACAGGAGACTGAAGTCCCACTCTATGTTTTTGGAACAGCTTCTTCTCCTCCACCACTGGAGTTCTGAATGCACTATGAACCCATGTACACCATTTCTCTTTTTACACTTTTTAATACACTATTTCTCTTTTGCACTATTTATTTTTGACGTTAGTTACAGATTTTTAATGTTTTGCACTGTACTGCTGCCACAAAACAGCAAGTTTCACATGCTTTAATGTAATACAATTTCATAATACAATATAATTTCGACAAGTGTCCGTGATAATAAATGTGAAGACATTGATCAGGATATGTACCGCTGATCAGGCTAAAACACCAACTGGCCTTGAGGAGGGGGTAGGAGACAACTCCTGGAACACCGCGGATGATTTCATTGCCAGCTATTATTCCAGACTGCGTAATTTGCAGAAGATAATTTCTCCAGCTGCTGCGGTGGGGATTAATTTTAAGTGAGATAAGGGCTGACCTAGTATGTCCTGTGTCAGGTATTGGTTCGTTGCTACACTGCGCTCTCTAGGAGTGACTGCCGACGTTGCAGCCCAACGCAGACCCCATGCAGAAACAACGTGTGACCTAAGTGATGTAAACCTTTGGCTGAACGTAACACCATGGCCATTTACTTCAACTCAGAATAGCAGAGCACAAAGAAGAACCACTGGAACAGGCCATTCAGCCCCTCATTCTCCACCATTCAATAATATAATGACTGGTCTCTTAGCTCAGCCTTATGTTATAGAATCAGGCAGGACAGAATCAGGCCCTTTGGCCCCACTCATCCATACTGATCCATACCAATCTAGTCCCATTTCCCCCTGTTTAGCACGCACCCCTTCCAGGGGTTCCCAACTTTGGGTCCATGGCGTTAGAAAGGTTGGGAACCCTTACTTTAAACCTTCAAACCAATTTAGTTGGTTTTAAATACTGTCCATATACATGCTTCAAACAATTCTTCTGGTAGCTCGTTCCCTATACTGACCACTCTTTGGGTGAAAAAATTGCCCCTCAGGTTTCCTTTTATCACTGATTTAAAACCTGTGCCCTCTAGTGCTTGATTCCTCAAACCTGGGGAAAACACCCTATCTGCACCCCTCATGATTTTAAAGGTCATCCCTCGGTCTCCTACACTCCAAGGAGTGAAGTCTTCCCTGTCAAACTGCTCCCTATAACTCAGTCCCTCAAGTCCTGGCAACACATCTATAATGTTTTTCTGCACTCTTTCCAATTTAACAACATCTTCTCTATAGGAGAGAAACAAAAACACAACCCATTGCTCCAAGTCACAATGTGCAGCATCACCAGCGTTTTGATTCAGTTAGCATCCACCAAATTAGTCCATCTTTCCATATAACACAAAATAGACACCGTTTGGCCCACAAGACTTCACTACCTCACAACACATTCCTTTCCTCTATTAATTTTTCTCAGTGACCTTTCAACATAGAATACAGAGTCAACATTTAAGTTTGGATAGGTACATGGATAGTAGGGGTATGGAGTCCATGTGCTTGTTGATGGGAGTAGGCAGTTTAAATGCTTCAGCATGGACTAGATGGGCCAATGGGCCTTTTCCTGCATTGTACTTTTCTATGACTCTATAGAACATAGAATATTATAGCACAGTACCTTTTAGCTTACTACAAGATCAATTTAACCCTTCCCTCACACATAGCCTTGCATTTTTCTACCATTCATGTGTCTATCTAAGTGTCTCTTAAATGTCCCTGATGTATCTGCCTCTACCACCATCCCTGGTCGTGTGTTCCATGTCTCTCTCTATAAAACAAAAACTATCTCTGACAGCCCCCCAATACCTTCTTTCAGTCACCTTCAAGTTATGCCACCTCCTATTAGTCACTTCCACCTTGAGAGAAAGTCTCTGGCTGTCCACTCTATCTATACCTCTTATCATCTTGTACACCTCTACCAAGTCACCTCTTATCCTCCATGCCAGAGAGGAAAACCCTAACTTGCTCAATCTTTCCTTATAAATAAGTTCTCCCTATATTCCCATCAGTTCCCTGCCGATTCTAACACAGTGATAGCAACTTAGAGTGGCCAATTACCACTTGACTTGACTTTGACCTTGACCTTTGGGAAGTTCAGTGATGGATCTCTGCAGTTGAGAATTTGGTAGAAAATGATAAAGATTTACCGGTCTCTGGGATAAGAAATTCCTTCTCATCTGTCATGAAAAGCCAACTCCTGAAGCTGAGCCTCAGCTGGTATTTCTAGAGCCATCACCTACCCCGCTGATGCGCGGTACCGGCAGGGTGGTGTAGGGGTTAGTGCCAATGATCTCGGTCAAGATTCTTTTCCCAGCGCTCTCTGTCAGGAGATTCAGAACAGTACAGTACAGCAACAGGACCTTCGGCCCATGAGGTTGTCCCAAAGTAACTTGGGGTGACACGGTAACATTGCGGTTACCGAAAGTGCTAGTGACCCAGGTTCAATTCCAACGCTGCCTGTAAGGAGCCTGTAAATCCTCCCCTGAGGCAGACGGGTTTTCTGTGGGTGTTCCGGTTTCCTCTCACATTCCAAGCATGCCTGGGTTAGGGTTGGGAAGTTGTGCACTTGTTATGTTGGCACTGGAAGAGCGGCCACATTTGCGGGCTGCCTCTAGCATGTCCCCAGACTGTGTTGGGCGTTGACGTAAACGATGCAGTTCACTGTATGTTCAATATTTTGGTGTACGTGTGACAAATAAAGCTAACCTTTAATCTCCTCCAATCATGATTGAGTAGTTTGGTTTAAGCTTCCTCTTCAGATGGAATATTTGTTACATTAGACCAGGGTTTGAGATTAAATATGTATATGTAGATCTTGTTGCTAGAAGTTCGGAAGCTTACAGTGTTCTAAAATGATAAATGAAGCATATCTTCCAGCCCAAAGTTACACATCCGAGAGGGAAAACAACTGCAATTCGGTGTTGAAAGGATTAGAATTAGATTCAGATTTATTATCAGAGACCAATATCGTGAAACTTGATGTTTTACAGTAGCAGTACAGTGCAATACACAGTTACTTCAAATTGGAATTATACACTGTATATCTCATGTCGAGTGTTTGCTCGGCCAAAGGCCAGCTCTGTTGTGGTCGATAGATGTCACGAGCTTGGACTCTTTTATTGTGTGATTGTGGCACCGTCTGTGCTTGCAATCTTCTGTGTGTGACTGGTGATACTGTGTTCTGGACCTTGACTCTGGAGTTACGCTGTCTCATTTCAGAATCACCGGCATGTGTCACAAAATTTGTTAACTTTGCAGCAGCGGTTCAATGCAATACATAATATAGAAGAAAAATAAAAAAATAATGTATTCAGGAGCATTCATGTATGGTTTAATGATAATTAACTTGAATTGAACACTCACACACTTTATTTATATATATATAGATTGATATAAAATTAAGTAAGTAATACAAAAGAAAACAAAAATCATGAGGTAGTGTTCATGGACCTTCAGAAATCTGATAGCATTGGGGAAGAAGCTGTTCCGGAGTCTCTGTGAGTATCTTCAGGCTCCTTGATAGTAGTAATGAGAAGAGGGCATGCCCAGGATGGTGAGAGTCTTTAATGATGGAGGCCACCTTCTTGAAGCACCACATTTTGAAAGCAGAGAGGGGCCGATAGTCAACGTGTCCATAAGAGGGAAGTTGCAACCAAGAAGTGTGCTTCTGTCAGGTTAGATCAAAATGCAAACATGCAAGATTCTGCAGATGCTGGAATTCCTTTGCAACAACACAAAGTGCTGGAGGAACTCAGTAGGTCAGGCAGCATCTGTGGAGAGGAATGAACAGTTGATGTTTTGAGCTAAGATCCTTTGTCTGGAGTGAAAAGGGAAGGGGAAAGACAGCATAATAATAAGATGAGGGGAGGGAAAGGAGTACAAGCTGGCTGATGATTGGTAAGACCAGGTGAAGAGGAAGGTGGGTAGGTGGGAAGATGCCTAACTGCTGAATCTCAGATTCAGAGTCAGATTTTTTAAATTAAATGTACATCAAAACATACCGTGAAATGCATCATTTGTGTGAAAAGCCAACACAACCTTAGGATGTGCGGGCGGGGGGTTGGGGGTGCGGGCACAAATGCGGGCCGCACATTTGGCCACCAACACAACATGCCCACCATGTTGAACAGAACAACACAAACAACAACAACATTAACAGAAGGAAACAAGACAACAACAGCAAAACAGGCCTCTTTACCTCCC